>NC_056433.1:52291879-52591879 GCF_018296145.1 Oncorhynchus tshawytscha
TCCAAACTGCCTCTGGAAACAATGTCAGCACAAGAACTGTTTATCGGGAGCTTCATGAAATGGGTTTCCATGGCCGAGCAGCCTAAGATCACCATGCGCAATGCCAAGCGTCGGCTGGAGTGGTGAAAGCTCACCGCTATTGGAGCAGTGGAAACACTTTCTCTGGAGTGATGAATCACACTTCACCATCTGGCAGTCCAACAAACAAATCTGGGTATGGCAGATGCCAGGAGAACGAATGCATAGTGCCAACTGTAAAGTATGGTGGATTAGGAATAATGGTCTGGGCTGTTTTTCAGTTCCAGTGAAGGGAAATCTTAACACTATAGCATAAAATTACGTTCTAGATGATTCTGTGTTTTCAACTTTGTGGCAACAGTTTGGGGAAGGCCCTTTCCTGTTTCAGCATAACAATGCCCCTGTGCACAAAGTGAGGTCCACACAGAACTGGTTTGTAGAGATCTGTGTGGAAGAACTTGACTAGTTTGCACAGAGCCCTGACCTCAACCCCATCGAACACCTATGGGATCAATTGGAACACAGACTGCGAGCCAGGCCTATCCCAACATCAGTGCCCAACCTCACTAATGCTCATGGCTGAGTGGAAGCAAGTCCCTGCAGCAATGTTCCAACATTTAGTAGAAAGCCTTCCCAGAAGAGTGGAGGCTGTTGTATCAGACAATGGGGTAGCAACTCCATATTAATGTCCATGATTTTGGAATGAGAAGTTTGACGAGCAGGTGTCCACATATTTTGGTCATGTAGTGTATATACAGTAGAGTATAGTACAGGTACAATGAACAGTCTCTCTCCCCTCTCTCCCGTCTGTGATGGGTCTCCATGGAAACTGTCTGGTCATTGGCCTGGAAGACTCCCTGCGGGGTCTCCATGGAGGAGGGGGAGGGGGGAGGGAGGGGGGGGGAGGGAGGGAAGCAGGAGCATCAAAGGACCAGAGGAGCTGGGATGAAGGGATGGGGACAGGCAGCAGGCCTTGGAACGTATTACAGGGAAGAATGACATGGCTGAACATGAACTTGATAGGGGTAGTTAGGTTAAGGCACTTCAGTGAAAGAGAGATTGATTGCCTTACATTTAAAAGGGGATATTACCATCTCAAAAGAGGCAATACTATAAACGATCCTTTCAGTATTCTTGAGTACTTCATTATAGAACGTTAGCGCCTTCTTTATAGTATCGTAAAGTATCTGTCAGAGTTCTCGTCCACTTAGTTCCATGCTCATGGTTCAAGGTTTTCCTTATGAATGACATTCAAATAGGAGAGGGCTGCGATCTCCTCTCTTCAGGGTTGAATCATTTATGTGTGGTCTTATTACGCGGCGAGAGAGGGATGGCATCCACAGCCTCTCCTTTCCTCTCCTCTCCTCTCCTGCTGCTCCAAGTCAACCATGACGATAGCTACACAGCAGGGTTCTCGCTGCACCGTGAGGTAAACACCCAGAGTTGGAGCAGTGTGTGTATGTGTGTGAGAGAGAGAGAGAGAGAGAGAGAGAGAGAGAGAGAGAGAGAGAGTGTGTGTGTGTGTGTGTGTATGCCAGGGTCCATCGCCTCTTCAATAGCTCATCTGTATGAGTGCTCTGGTGTGGCATGCAGGCTGGTGAGGGGCACGTGGCGTAGGGCTCTGATTGGAGGGGAGGTCCTGGTGAAGAGGGCAGTCTCGCTCTAGCAGAGCAATCACACACACACTCACTGAGCCTCAACCCTCTACGCCTCACTGGCACTTGTCTGTCCATCTCCACACACACGTAACTGACTAGGCTCCACACACACGTAACTGACTAGGCTCCACACACACGTAACTGAGTAGGCTCCACACACACGTAACTGACTAGGCTCCACACACACACAGACACGCACACACCACTGTCCTTTTTTTGTTGTTTTTCTCTCGCTGGGACCCATCCTCCTTCCTTCCTCTTTCCACACATCTTGCCCATCTTTCACTTTCTTTCTTTCCCTCTCTCGTTGCCATTAGATTTGTAAAGGCCCATTACCCTGAAAGAGCTCTGCAGGAAGAGGGAGCTGGGATACAGTTACCAGACGTTGGGCTTCTACTGTGGTAAATATGCATTAGTCCACTGTCCAGGTCTATTTATGGACCATATAGCTTATTCTCCCTACCTTTTGATTTATTTATATTTTTTCTCACCTTATCTCTTTCCTTTATCACTCTGTCTTTCTGTCAGTGCTTCAAAGAAACCACCTTCTAAAGTATTGTGATTATCAGACAATTCTGTTTGAGGGCAATGTGGCTGGCTATCTTTCCTAGACTTGCTTTCATGTAATGGAAGCGCAAAATAACGTTTATAATTTTGAAGTGGTGGAGCTGCATTCATACCCACTAGGGATTCTTCCTCCTTGAGGGACTCCAGCTGAGAACAGGTGTTCTGTCATAAGCTTCTGCACTGATACATTTCAACCACTTCCTCCTTTCCCCGGGGACGTGGGTTAGCGACAGAGATGTTACGTGATAAAAACGTTACCTTTCTCACACGTGGCTCCAACGTAGCTGGGCAGACACATACACATTGAGGAAAACCCCCAGAATCAGAGCAGTGAGTGAGTGAGTGAGTGAGTGAGTGAGTGAGTGAGTGAGTGAGTGAGTGAGTGAGTGAGTGAGTGAGTGAGTGAGTGAGTGAGTGAGTGAGTGAGTGAGTGAGTGAGTGAGTGAGTGAGTGAGTGAGATCACATGTGAAGGGAGAAGCCAGGGTCCATAGCCTCTTCAATATCTCATCTGTATGAGTGCTGTGGTTGTGGCAGGGGTACGTGGCGTAGGGCTCGGAATGGAGGGGCTATGGACCCTCTCTCTGAGCCCCATTCCTCTTTCCACACACCTTGTCCATCTCTAGCTTTCCTACTCTCCCTCTCTCCTTTCCCACTCTCACTGTATTTCTCTCAGTGCTTTAAATAAACCTCTGGCTAGTATTGTGATTGTCAGACAATTCTGTTTGAGGGCAATGTGACTGCTTTCATGTAATGGAAGTGCAAAAATAACGTTTATAATTTTGAAGTGGTGGAGCTGCATTCATACCCACTAGGGATTCTTCCTCCTTGAGGGGCTCCAGCTGAGAACAGGTGTTCTGTCATAAGCTTCTGCACTGATACATTTCAACCACTTCCTCCTTTCCCCGGGGACGTGGGTTAGCGACAGAGATGTTACGTGATAAAAACGTTACCTTTCTCACACGTGGCTCCACCGTAGCTGGGCAGACACAGGCACACGAAGGAGTTGATCTCATCGATGCAGGTGCCTCCGTTCTGACACGGGTTGGACTGGCAGTCGTCGATGTCTGTCAGGTAAAAAGGAGACACAAGGGACGTGCTCATTAGGCACCAAACTAAAGACAACAGACTGAAACAGGGAGCGACCACCTGGGCTTATCTAATAAGAAACGCTCATTTTCTTTTTCAAAACTTTTGAAAGCGTTGCATGACCTAATGAATACGACCAAGGGGACACAAGGAGACAAGGATACACGAGGAGACAGGATCAGTTACAACACCGGAGTCACAGGACATGGCACAAATTGCCTGCCACTATCACTTACCCATCCGACCAGAGAACCAACAGAGATCTAACTTTTTGGAGAGATCTGAGCTGTTTAGAGTAGTTGTAATTAAAAGCATTGACTCAGCAGTCCATCAATAAGTGGGCGGAGAAGCTGTGGAGCGCTTGATGCTAATTGTGATGCGCATGCAGGATGTGCTTCACACTCTGCTGTCAAACCTGGACAGGTTCTAGGCTCCACAGGCAGGGAGAGGATCCTGGGAGGAGGCAGTTTGATGTTGGATTTGTTTGATATTTAGATATTTACACCCACGCAATCATGCTAGAATGAATATGTATAGATTTGTAGTGACACATACAGTACTGTATTTATGTAAAATTGCTGCAGGTGCCTATGATACAGATGAACAAACTCAAAGTTTAACAGGAAAACATGCGCACTTACGCATACACACGCACACGCACACACACACACGCACACTTTGCGGAGGCATTTTGAGGTCATGGCTCTCCTCTCTATGTAGAGACAGAATTATATTTCTCTCACTTCTGATCTGAGGCCTGGGGGCAAAATCATTAAATCCACAGCTGGTGTCCCAGCATCCTTTGCCCTCAGAACATCTGAGTGTATCTTGGGGGCCCGGGCGAGGGGGAAGGAGACGGGTGGTAAAACAGCGATCACGTTTTTTATGGTTCTCGGAGTCTGTAAGAATCCTCATTGATATATAATGGCGCCAGAGGGGATGGCTCCCGTTTTACGGGCTCCTAACCAACCGTGCTATTTTGTTTGTTTTTTCACATTGTCTGTAACTCATGTTGTACATAATGTTGCTGCTACCTTCTCTTATGACCGAAAAGAGCTTCTGGACATAAGGACAGCGATTACTCACCTCGAACTGGACAAAGATATTTTCTATAACTTCTTATGGCTGCAGGGGCATTATTGAGTAGCTTGGAAGAAAGGTGCCCAGAGGTGCCCAGAGTAAATGGCCTGCTCCTCAATCTCAGTTGCTAATATATGCATATTGTTATTATATTATTGGATAGAAACACTCTGAAGTTTCTAAAACTGTTTGAATGATGTCTGTGAGTATAACAGAACTCATATGGCAGGCAAAAACCTGAGAAATCCAAACAGGAAGTGGGAAATCTGAGGTTGGTCGATTTTCAACCAAGGCCCTATTGAATTCACAGTGGGATATGAATGAATGAGGCTTCTACTGTGTTGTGGGACTGAATAAGAGCTGAATGAGTCAGGTTACTGGCAGAGAGCCATTTCCTGGTCACGCACATTCCACATGATATCGCCCTGCGTTCCGTTGCTCCTCTAGACACAAAGGATTTCTCCGGTTGGTAATTTATTGAAGATTTATGATAAAAACATCCTAATGATTGATCAAATCAAATCAAATCAAATTTTTATTTGTCACATACACATGGTTAGCAGATGTTAATGCGAGTGTAGCGAAATGCTTGTGCTTCTAGTTCCGACAATGCAGTAATAACGAGCAAGTAATCTAACTAACAATTCCAAAAAAAAACTACTGTCATACACAGTGTAAGGGGATAAAGAATATGTACATAAGGATATATGAATGAGTGATGGTACAGAGCAGCATAGGCAAGATACAGTAGATGATATCGAGTACAGTATATACATATGAGATAAGTATGTAAACCAAGTGGCATAGTTAAAGTGGCTAGTGATACATGTATTACATAAGGATGCAGTCGATGATATAGAGTACAGTATCAACGTATGCATATGAGATGAACAATGTAGGGTAAGTAACATTATATAAGGTAGCATTGTTTAGAGTGGCTAGTGATATATTTACATCATTTCCCATCAATTCCCATGATTAAAGTGGCTGGAGTAGAGTCAGTGTCATTGACAGTGTGTTGGCAGTAGCCACTCAATGTTAGTGGTGGCTGTTTAACAGTCTGATGGCCTTGAGATAGAAGCTGTTTTTCAGTCTCTCGGTCCCAGCTTTGATGCACCTGTACTGACCTCGCCTTCTGGATGGCAGCGGGGTGAACAGGCAGTGGCTCGGGTGGTTGATGTCCTTGATGATCTTTATGGCCTTCCTGTAGCATCGGGTGGTGTAGGAGTCCTGGAGGGCAGGTAGTTTGCCCCCGGTGATGCGTTGTGCAGACCTCACTACCCTCTGGAGAGCCTTACGGTTGAGGGCGGTGCAGTTGCCATACCAGGCGGTGATACAGCCCGCCAGGATGCTCTCGATTGTGCATCTGTAGAAGTTTGTGAGTGCTTTTGGTGACAAGCCGAATTTCTTCAGCCTCCTGAGGTTGAAGAGGCGCTGCTGCGCCTTCCTCACGATGCTGTCTGTGTGAGTGGACCAATTCAGTTTGTCTGTGATGTGTATGCCGAGGAACTTAAAACTTGCTACCCTCTCCACTACTGTTCCATCGATGTGGATGGGGGTGTTCCCTCTGCTGTTTCCTGAAGTCCACAATCATCTCCTTAGTTTTGTTGACGTTGAGTGTGAGGTTATTTTCCTGACACCACACTCCGAGGGCCCTCACCTCCTCCCTGTAGGCCGTCTCGTCGTTGTTGGTAATCAAGCCTACCACTGTTGTGTCGTCCGCAAACTTGATGATTGAGTTGGAGGCGTGCATGGCCACGCAGTCGTGGTTGAACAGGGAGTACAGGAGAGGGCTCAGAACGCACCCTTGTGGGGCCCCAGTGTTGAGGATCAGCGGGGAGGAGATGTTGTTGCCTACCCTCACCACCTGGGGGCGGCCCGTCAGGAAGTCCAGTACCCAGTTGCACAGGGCGGGGTCGAGACCCAGGGTCTCGAGCTTGATGACGAGCTTGGAGGGTACTATGGTGTTGAATGCCGAGCTGTAGTCGATGAACAGCATTCTCACATAGGTATTCCTCTTGTCCAGATGGGTTAGGGCAGTGTGCAGTGTGGTTGAGATTGCATCGTCTGTGGACCTATTTGGGCGGTAAGCAAATTGGAGTGGGTCAAGGGTGTCAGGTAGGGTGGAGGTGATATGGTCCTTGACTAGTCTCTCAAAGCACTTCATGATGACGGATGTGAGTGCTACGGGCGGTAGTCGTTTAGCTCAGTTACCTTAGCTTTCTTGGGAACAGGAACAATGGTGGCCCTCTTGAAGCATGTGGGAACAGCAGACTGGTATAGGGATTGATTGAATATGTCCGTAAACACACCGGCCAGCTGGTCTGCGCATGCTCTGAGGGCGCGGCTGGGGATGCCGTCTGGGCCTGCAGCCTTGCGAGGGTTAACACGTTTAAATGTCTTACTCACTTCGGCTGCAGTGAAGGAGAGACCGCATGTTTCCGTTGCAGGCCGTGTCAGTGGCACTGTATTGTCCTCAAAGCGGGCAAAAAAGTTATTTAGTCTGCCTGGGAGCAAGACATCCTGGTCCGTGACTGGGCTGGGTTTCTTCCTGTAGTCCGTGATTGACTGTAGACCCTGCCACATACCTCTTGTGTCTGAGCCGTTGAATTGGGATTCTACTTTGTCTCTGTACTGGCGCTTAGCTTGTTTGATAGCCTTGCGGAGGGAATAGCTGCACTGTTTGTATTCAGTCATGTTACCAGACACCTTGCCCTGATTAAAAGCAGTGGTTCGTGCCTTCAGTTTCACACGAATGCTGCCATCAATCCACGGTTTCTGGTTAGGGAATGTTTTAATCGTTGCTATGGGAACGACATCTTCAACGCACGTTCTAATGAACTCGCACACCGTATCAGCGTATTTGTCAATGTTGTTGTCTGACGCAATACGAAACATCTCCCAGTCCACGTGATGGAAGCAGTCTTGGAGTGTGGAGTCAGCTTGGTCGGACCAGCGTTGGACAGACCTCAGCGTGGGAGCTTCTTGTTTTAGTTTCTGTCTGTAGGCAGGGATCAACAAAATGGAGTCGTGGTCAGCTTTTCCGAAAGGGGGGCGGGGCAGGGCCTTATATGCGTCGCGGAAGTTAGAGTAACAATGATCCAGGGTCTTTCCACCCCTGGTTGCGCAATCGATATGCTGATAAAATTTAGGGAGTCTTGTTTTCAGATGAGCCTTGTTAAAATCCCCAGCTACAATGAATGCAGCCTCCGGATAAATCGTTTCCAGTTTGCAGAGAGTTAAATAAAGTTCGTTCAGAGCCATCGATGTGTCTGCTTGGGGGGGGATATATACGGCTGTGATTATAATCGAAGAGAATTCTCTTGGTAGATAATGCGGTCTACATTTGATTGTGAGGAATTCTAAATCAGGTGAACAGAAGGATTTGAGTTCCTGTATGTTTCTTTCATCACACCATGTCACGTTAGTCATAAGGCATACGCCCCCGCCCCTCTTCTTACCAGAAAGATGTTTGTTTCTGTCGGCGCGATGCGTGGAGAAACCCGTTGGCTGCACCGCTTCGGATTGCGTCTCTCCAGTGAGCCATGTTTCCGTGAAACAAAGAACGTTACAGTCTCTGATGTCCCTCTGGAATGCTACCCTTGCTCGGATTTCATCAACCTTGTTGTCAAGAGACTGGACATTGGCAAGAAGAATGCTAGGGAGTGGTGCACGATGTGCCCGTCTCCGGAGTCTGACCAGAAGACCGCTTCGTTTCCCTCTTTTTCTGAGTCGTTTTTTTTTTGTTGGTCGCTGCATGTGATCCACTCGGTTACACTGGTTGTAAGGCAGAACACAGGATCCGCATCACGAAAAACATATTCTTGGTCGTACTGATGGTGAGTTGACGCTGATCTTATATTCAGTAGTTCTTCTCGGCTGTATGTAAAGAAACCTAAGATGACCTGGGGTACTAGTGTAAGAAATAACACGTAAAAAAACAAAAAACTGCATAGTTTCCTAGGAACGCGAAGCGAGGCGGCCATCTCTGTCGGCGCCGGAAGTCTGATTCTATACTTAGTTTGAAATGTTTCTTCGACCTGTAATATAACTTTTTGAAGTTTTTGTCCGAAGTAATGCACGAGCGTTTGGATATGTGTACCTAACGCGCTAACAAAAGTAGCTACTTGGACATAAATAATGGACATTATCGAACAAATCAAGCATCTTTTGTGGAACTGCGATTCCTGGGAGTGCATTCGGATGAAGATCATCAAAGGTAAGGGAACATTTATAATGTGATTTCTGGTTTCTGTTGACTCCAACATGGCGGCTAATTTGATTATTTTTCTGAGCGCCGTCTCAGATTGTTGCATGGTTTGCTTTTTCGATAAAGTTTTTTTGAAATCTGACACAGCGGTTGCATTAAGGAGAGGTATATCTATAATTCCATGTGTATAACTTGTATTATCATCTACATCTATGATGAGTATTTCTGTTGAATCGATGTGGCTATGCAAAATCACTGGATGTTTTTGGAACTAGTGAACGTAACGTGCCAATGTAAACTCAGATGTTTTTATATAAATATGAACTTTATCAAACAAAGCATACATGTATTGTGTAACATGAAGTCCTATGAGTGTCATCTGATGAAGATCATCAAAGGTTAGTGATAAATTTTTATCTCTATTTGTGCTATTTGTGACTCCTCTCTTTGGCAGGAAAAATGGCAAAATGGCAACGTTTTTCTTTGGCTTGGTGATGACCTAACATAATCGTTTGTGGTGCTTTCACTGTAGACACTTGCCAGTTGATCCGCGCATGCTTTTAGTACACGTCCTAGTAAGCCTATTTGAAATCGGACACGGTGGTGGGATTAAAAACAAGATTATCTTTAAAACGTTATAAGATACATGTATGTTTAAGGAATTTTAGTTATGAGATTCCTGTAGTTTTGAATTTGGCGCCCTGCACTTTCACTGGCTGTTGTCATATCATCCCGTTAACGGGATTGCAGAAGAAGAAGTTCTTAATGAGTCTGAAGCAAAGGATATACTGCTTTGTCCTGACAAGGCCCAATCCCCGTCATCAGCGTGAAGAAAAGACAGAGGAAAAGGGGGAGGAGGGCGGGGTGCCTTGTAAGAATTTGCCGACAAGTAGGGAAAGTACCACTTCCCTCCGTGTTATTGGCCAACGTGCAATTATTGGGAAACAAATGGGACAATCTACGATGAAGACTATCCGACCAACGCAACATTAATAGCTGTAATATCTTATGTTTCACTGAGACGTGGCTGAACGACAACACGGATAATACAGAGCTGGCTGGCTTCTCCGTGCATCGACAGGACAGAGAAGCTACGTCTGGTAACATGAGGGGCGGAGGTGTGAATCTATTTGTCAATAACTGCTGGTGCACGATGTCTAACATTAAAGATGTCTCAAGATATTGCTCGCCTGAGGTAGAATACCTCATGACAAGCTGTAGACCACACTATCAACCAAGAGAGTTCTCATCTATATTATTCGTAGCTGTCTATTTACCACCACAAACCGATGCTGGCACTAAGTCCGCACTCAACGCGCAGTATAAGGCCATAAGCAAACAAGAAAATGCTCATCCAGAAGTGGCGCTCCTAGTGGCTGGGAACTTTAATGCAGGCAAACTTAAATCTGTTTTACCTAATTTATACCAGCATGTCACATGTGCAACCAGAGGAAAAAAAACTCTAGACCACCTTTACTCCACACACAGAGACCCATACAAAGCTCTCCCTCGCCTTCCATTTGGAAAATCTGACCATAATTATATCCTACTGATTCCTGCTTACAAGCTTTGTCTATATGTTCCGTGATTCATCCAATGGCATTGAGGAGTATAGCACCTCAGTCACCGGCTTCATCAATAAGTGCATTGACGATGTCATCCCCAATGTGACCGTACGTACATTCCCAAACCAGAAGCCATGAATTACAGGCAACATCTGCCCCGAGCTAAAGGCTAGAGCTGCTGCTTTGAAGGAGTGGGACACTAATCAGGACACTTATAAGAAATGCTGCTCTGCCCTCAGATGAACCACCAAACAGGCAAAGCGTCAATACAGGACTAAGATTGAATCCTACTACAACAGCTCTGATGCTCATCAGATGTGGCAGGGCTTGAAAAATATTAAGGACTACAACGGGAAACCCAGCCGCGAGTTGTCCAATGACGGGAGCCTACCAGACGAGTTAAATGCCTTTTATGCTCGCTTCAAGGCAAGCAACACTGAAGCATGCATGAGCGCATAACCGAAAGGTCGCAAGTTCGAATCCCCGAGCTGACAAGGTACAAATCTGTCGTTCTGCCCCTGAACAGGCAGTTAACCCACTGTTCCTAGGCCGTCATTGAAAATAAGAATTTGTTCTTAACTGACTTGCCTAGTAAAATAAAGGTAACATTAAATAACTGAGGTCCTGAAATGGTCCCTTCACACCGACAGCGTGGTGAAGGTGCAACGGCTCAATCACCGCCTGCTACGGCAATTGCATCGTCTGCTACCTCAGAGTTGGAGCGGTCAGCCCAACGCATTGGGGGCACACTACCTGCCCTCCAGGACATATACAGGAAGGCCAAGAAGATTATCAAGGAGTTCAGCCACCCGAGCCACTGCCTGTTCATCCAGCTACCATCTGTTAAACAGTCACCACTAGATTGCCTTCGCCTAGTAGTCAGGAATAAAAACAGGAATAATCTACGGACAATGAACAAAATTGCATTTTATTGATGGCAATTTGAATGTACAGAGATACCGTGACGAGATCATGAGGCCCATTGTCATGCCATTCATCCACCTCCATCACCTCATGTTTCAGCATGATAATGCACTTCCTCATGTTGCAAGGATCTGTACACAATACCTGGAAGCTGAAAATGTCCCAGTTCCCCCATGGCCTGCATACTCACTAGACATGTGTTGTGTCTTTGGCTATGCCGGATTAAGTGATATGACATGATATTCTATAAAATAATTTCTCTGTAATTAATATTACATGATTAAGCTAATCAGGTAGATAATTAACTAGAAAGTCGAGGCACCACAAAATATTTTTATAGAGCTGTTATCTTCCGAATAAACTCTTAACGACCTAGTAATCTTTTACATCCATAGCAGTCAATATTTAATCGTCACCTTGTTAAGTCTCATCTGAAAGTGGTAAATTCTTGGTTATCTTCACGAACCCCGGCTAACAAATTGAATCAGCAATACAAAATTGGGTTTAATTATTTATTTACTAAATACCTAACTACTATACCCAGAATTAATCATATACACAGAATGAATCATACATTGATGGACCTATTATGTCATAAAGAAAACATCCCTGGTGGACGGAACAGATACGACGGCTGGTTACACAAAGAGAGGGGTTTGGGTTTGAGTGAAAGAGCGGGAAGACTGAGTAACAAAGGGAGAAGCTATGCTATCGTAAATACAGAATCTTATGCATTCTAAATAACCGCCCGTTTGAAAAAGGAGAACACAATAAATATTTACTCTGAGCTGCGCTTCGGTAGATTGATCGTTGATGGAAGGCCGGTTTGTCCTTTATGGATCTCTGGTCCTCTGAAGAATGTCTAGTGGTGAACTGGAGCGTGGTAGAATGGATACTCTGTCCGTCCTCTATGTTGACTATGACATGACAACGATGTTGGCTGTGTGTAGCGGTTAGCGGTCATGATATGAAGGTTTGGCTTGGAATGTTTTTTCTCTCGCTTTGTCACAGACAGCTGATGTGTTGTGCACTGAAGTCCACAAGTGGTGGGAAAAGGTGAGAGGAGTAGAGCGCGTAGATAGATGTGAGAACGAATTATATATACAACAAGCTGTTTGTATTTTTATGTGGCTGCTATGAAAGTGAACTGTGATCAGAGGTGTATTCATTGCGCCGATCCTGTTGAAAAACCTGTCGATGTTACATTGAACTGGGCGAATGGAATATAAATGACAGTCATCCAATATGCTGTAATAGAAATAAGGCCATGCTCATGAAAAAAATATTATCATCCCTCATCTTAAATGGCACCGACCACCACTGAGCAGAATGTACCGTGATAGCACAATCCTTCAAAGTAGACTTGGCTTGGCTCAGCTCAATCTGACGCCCATGCAGTACAGCATTCGACTCTTAACAATAACAAAGCAGAAATATAAACATACTGCTGGGCCTGGCCTCTGGAGTGTCTCCCCTCCATCTCTTCCAGCTCCAGACACAGCAGACATAACAAGGGAGAGCAGAGAGCAGCCAGAGAGCCCATTCAGTGGCCACTCAGTGTCCACCCAGCCCAGCTGGCTAACTGGGCATAGACTGTAGTCGGGGCAGGTGGTGGATGGTGGAGGGGGGCTGCTGCCCAGCCTTCTATGGCTTCCTCCCAAGGACAACACAGGCAGTCCTGGAAGCCTAGAAGCTACGCTTTGTTCCCAAGGACCCCAAGAGCACCCGGTTGTAGGATTGTGAAGTTCGTTCATCAGCTGGCAGAGAAGAGAGGGAGAGAGAGAGCGAGAGGGAGAGAAGCCACACAAACTGTGTGGTGCGACTCGGGTGGGAGAATCTATGTTTTCTATTTCTTTGTTGTTTTTGCCTAGTGTAGTTCCCAATCAGAGGCAGCTGTCTATCATTGTCTCTGAATGGGGATCATATATATGTTGCCATTTCCCGTTTGGGTTTTGTGGGGTGTTGTTTTCCGTTTAGTATCTGTGCCTGACGGAACTTTTCGTTTTTGTATAAATTATTTTTGTTCTAGTGATTCTTGACAATAAAGATCATGAACACTTTCCACGCTGCGCTTTGGTCCACTCTTCCTTACGACGACGAGCGTTAATGTCCTGAGTTTTCAGTTTGATACATTGCCCAGAAAACATGCCTAAATGTCCTTTGTGCTGTTTCAGAAAGAGCAAAACGAGCTTCCGACTCTTCCTCTCTTACGATACAACTCGCAGTACTCAAAAACCTGACTGGTAAATGAACTCGTAACACATGCAGATCACAAGACAGCCTGCTGATTGCCCGAAGGCGTCTGTTTTCTGTCTCCTAGCCCCCATCATGGCCACTCTGAGTTGTAAAAGTCAAAAGGAAGAGGAGTTTATTTGGCTTGTAAAAGGCAGATGTGCCATCACCAACAGAGCTGTTGGCCTGACATGTGGGACTTATGATATCTGTTCTCCATCAACCCCCTCCACCCCCTCGTGGGCTTTCGTTACAACAAGGATTTTAACCCCACTTCACCACGGCAAGATTTATGCTTTCAATTCGAGCCGGGGAATTTGTAAACGCGGAGCCAAATAAAAAGTAAACAGCTCCCTCTTTTATAAATGAGATCTCAGACTCAATCAACATCTTCACGCCAATGATTCCCAGCAGGTTTCTCCACTGGGCTCAGAGTCAGAGTCCACAGAGTAGAATCTAAGATAGGAGGCGAAGAAAGGATCAATATCATGACCAAGGACTTTCTCTCAGTCAGAGAGACCGGCATTAAAAATGTTCCTTGGTTATATTTGAACTTCTACCATCTCTCTCTCATCCACACACTCTCTCTCCCTAGTCTACAATTGTGCTGCTGTCTGGGTTCAAGTCTTAATGATGAAAAATGTAAAGTAATGTGACAAAGGCAGACAGACGCCATTTGCCATGCAGGGATAGAGAAGTTCGTTGAGGATGTTTGGCGCAGCGACCATATACACAGACACACATCCTCCCTCACCAACCCCCACCCTTTGCAGCAATGGCAGTCACAGAAACCCCATTCCTCCAAAGAGTAGGAATAAACCCCCCCACCACAACACACGTCTCAGACGCAGCGCACCGCAACCGCCGTGCAGAGACCATGTCATCACTTCATTATTGGCCGAGGTCTGGGGAGCGTAGGGAGGCCATATTTCACATACAGTAACTCTCTCTCTCCCTCCCTCTCATCCACCATTTCTCTCTCTCTCCCCCTCCCTCTCATCCACCATTTCTCTCTCTCTCTCCCTCCCTTTCATCCACCATTTCTCTCTCTCTCCCTCCCTCCCTCTCATCCACCATTTCTCTCTCTCCCTCTCATCCACCATTTCTCTCTCTCTCTCTCCCTCCCTCCCTCTCATCCACCATTTCTCTCTCTCTCTCCCTCCCTCTCATCCACCATTTCTCTCTCTCTCTCTCCCTCCCTCCCTCTCATCCACCATTTCTCTCTCTCTCTCCCTCCTGCCCTTTCATCCACCATTTTCTCTCTCTCCCGCCCTCTCATCCACCATTTCTCTCTCTCTCCCGCCCTCTCATCCACCATTTCTCTCTCTCTCCCGCCCTCTCATCCACCATTTCTCTCTCTCTCCCTCCCTCTCATCCACCATTTCTCTCTCTCTCCCTCCCTCTCATCCAACATTTCTCTCTCCCTCCCTCCCTCTCATCCACCATTTCTCTCTCTCTCCCGCCCTTTCATCCACCATTTCTCTCGCTCAATTTCTCTCCATCTCTCTCTCTCTCTCTCTCTCACAGTGACTTCACTATCTATCTCAGTTGGCCATTCATAACACAGACACTAGTACTATACTATACCAACGTTCTAGGAAAGCCATTACCGTATCTACCATCCATCTGGGTAATCTAGAGGCAATCAACCCCCCCAGGAAATAACCCCTCATCCACAACAAAGAAACCATCACCCACCTCAGTTAACATTCACACTGATACGGCCACATGAATGAAAACTAAAACACTTTCACATTTAGCAAGTCAACATCTCTGGATTGCATTTGTTGACCTTGACACCTAATGATAACAATTTACTTGACAGCGTCTTAAAAGGATCATTACAAAGCTGTTCTCAAGGATTGTTTCTGCCACTTAAAATTCTGTGAAGTGTATCGACTATGCGGCGGCCGCGACGGGGAGATACTGGCAGCCCACTTAAAATGCCACAAGCCTGCAAACAGTACCCTGAGAGGATCCAAAATACAGCCGTCTGCCAACACAACCTCACGACAGTTTGAGAGTGCATTGAAATTCATTGGCGTCCGTCACCTCCGACTATATTTTATTACTATTTAACATTTGAAGGATAAATTACCCTCTTTCAGAGGAACATGCGTCGTCTTGTTGCTGTTGATTGTCTCTCCCGTAATTGCTTTGGAAAATGTGAATAGTCTCGCCTTTTCAACAAAAAAATGCTTTATGGATTGCAGAGAGAAGTGGGATTGTCAGAGGGGAGGCGGGAAGGACAAAAAAGAGATGGCGGAGGGGGAGAGAGGAAGGGAGGGAGGGGAGAGAGAGAGAGAGAGAGGAAGGAAGGGGGGGGAGAGAGAGGGAGCGAGAGAGAGAGAGGAAGGGAGGGAGGGAGGGGAGAGAGAGGGAGGGAGGGGAGAGAGAGGGAGCGAGAGAGAGAGAGAGAGGAAGGAGGGAGGGAGGGGAGAGAGGAAGGGAGGGAGGGGAGAGAGAGGGAGGGAGGAGAGAGAGAGAGGAAGGGAGGGAGGGGAGAGAGAGGGAGCGAGAGAGAGAGGAAGAGAGGGAGGGAGGGAGGGAGGGAGGGGAGAGAGAGGGAGGGAGAGAGAGAGAGGAAGGGAGGGAGGGAGGGAGGGAGGGAGGGAGGGAGGGAGGGAGGGAGGGAGGGAGGGAGGAGAGGAAGGGAGGGAGGGAGGGGGAGAGGAGGGAGGGAGGGAGGGAGGGAGGGAGGGAGGGAGGGAGGGGGGAGGGAGGGAGGGAGGGAGGGAGGGAGGGAGGGAGGGAGGGAGGGAGGGAGGGGAGGGAGAGAGAGGGAGAGAGGGAGCGAGAGAGAGAGAGAGGAAGGGAGGGGGGGAGAGAGAGGGAGCGAGAGAGAGAGAGGGGAAGGGAGAGAGGGGAGAGAGAGGGAGCAAGAGAGAGAGAGGAAGGGAGAGAGGAGAGAGAGATGGAGCAAGAGAGAGAGAGGAGAGAGAGGGAGCGAGAGAGAGAGAGAGGAAGGGAGGGAGGGGAGAGAGAGGGAGCGAGAGAGAGAGGAAGGGTGAGAGCGGGACCCGGTAGGAAGGAGGGAGAGAAATGGAAAAGGAGGGAGAGAAGAGAGAGAAAGAGGGAGAGAGTGAAACAGAGAGAGAGAAAGAGAGACCTGTTTCTCCTAATGGGATCATTTGCACTCAGCAGGTCCTTGCTAATGGCCTTATGATTCCACTGAGCATAACAAGGCTCGATGCAACACTTCACTAACAAAACGTACAGCCGCTGAGTGTGTGGTGAAACAGAGAAGGTAAGCTTAGGCTTGCACAATGAGGTACACACACACACAAACACAAACACTGCTGCTATCATGGTATGGCAACTCAGCTGCCGTCAATATGGGAGTCTGAAAGCTTGTTTAGTCATAACACAGATCAGGAAAGGACTCAGGGCGGGAAACTAAATGCCAACACATTTCCCTGATCAAACGATGTTAAGAAAAGGGTCTATGGACTTGGAAATATCAGACAAATGTGTTTAGGACAGGAAAATAGGGAGTCGTGTTTAGGACAGGAGTACATGGAGACGTGTTTAGGACAGGAATACAGGGAGACGTGTTTAGGACAGGAATACAGGGAGACGTGTTTAGGACAGGAGTACAGGGAGACATGTTTAGGACAGGAATACAGGGAGACATGTTTAGGACAGGACTACAGGGAGACATGTTTAGGACAGGAGTACAGGGAGACATGTTTAGGACAGGAGTACAGGGAGACATGTTTAGGACAGGAGTCCAGGGAGACATGTTTAGGACAGGGGTACAGGGAGATGTGTTTAGGACAGGAGTACAGGGAGACATGTTTAGGACAGGAGAACAGGGAGACGTGTTTAGGACATAAGTACAAGGAAACATGTTTAGGACAGGATTTCAGGGAGACATGTTTAGGACAGAAGTACAGGGAAACATGTTTAGGACAGGATTTCAGGGAGACATGTTTAGGACAGAAGTACAGGGAGACGTGTTTAGGACAGGAGAACAGGGAGACGTGTTTAGGACAGGAATACAGGGAGACGTGTTTAGGACAGGAGTACAGGGAGACATGTTTAGGACAGGAGTACAGGGAGACATGTTTAGGACAGGAGTACAGGGAGACGTGTTTAGGACAGGACTACATGAAGACATGTTTAGGACAGGAGTACAGGGAGCTCTAGTGTGTGTGTGTGTGTGTGTGTGTGTCTGTGTAAGTGTGTGAGTGTGAGTGTGTGTGAGTCTGTGCAAGTGTGAGTGTGCGTCCGTGTGTCCGTGCATGTGTGTGAGTGTGGGCCCTGGGCTGATGGATGTGTATGGGGGAGGGGAAGGGTGACTGGTGAGGAGATATAGAGAGGATCAGTGTGAACAGAGGAACTGGAAGTACTAGTATGTATGTACAGAATCACTGGGCTGTTGCCACAGGCTGTCTGACTTGCAATCAATAGAGAGATCAATGGACCATTGATAGGTGGAAGTGGATCCAGCCTATTGTATAAAATAATGTCTACTAGCGAACATCAAAGGAAGCAACTCTGTTATTTAGTTTATTCTGTAGATTCAAAAGCTTGTTCATGGGTGCAGGCATAGGAACAAAGCTGTAGTAACACAATAACTCAAAATCCTATTGATTTAAACTGTTGTTACTCAAACCCAATCTCACCTAGCTCTCTGTTTTGATGTACCCCTATAACACACCGGTACCACGAAAGTGGCTCACATTTTAGCCAGGTACATTTCTATGTCAACGAATCCTTCAAATCTAACCCGCACCGGGGCATGCTTACTCAGGGCTTACTACATTTATCAGGAATGAAGTGTCTGAGCTGCGAGTTGAGAACCAATATAATCAGATTCCCTCCCTCCTACTCAGAAAATTGCATCATCATCCGCTTCATTCGAGGAAGACAACTGATGAAATATTTGATTAATTAAATGTGTTGTTTTGTGCAAAAAAATGTTTACAAATGTATTTGAAACTTCACTCACATTCAGGGCTGGATTAATGCTGGGCTTTACAGGGGAAGCCGCTGGGCCCAAGCCCACATGTGGCCCGAGAGGCAGAATGTTGTTGTTGTTTTAATGCAACCACAGGAGCCCGCTCTCAACGTTCAAAATACACCAGAGAACATCCTTTGGTCACAGAGGATGGAATGGAAAGATAATGGAAGCTGGCCAGCTTTGGAAAACTCTGAGTAGATCTAGCTTGCTTCGTAGTATACCCCATCTGTTTTCCAAAACCGAGAGTAACAAAACATAAACAGTAAACACAATTAATATCCCGAGTATGATTCATGCATCTATTTAGTCAATGAATCAATAAGGCAAATAAACAGCTGTTAATTTATCGCGGACTGCGGTGGTAAACTTTAATGAATAACTTTAATGAAATACTTCAATGAAATACTTCAAACAAAATATCTGTTGTATACGTTTTACCACTAGCACATACAGTTAGCTGCCAAAATAATGGAAACACCAACATAGTGTCTT
The DNA here is from genome assembly GCF_018296145.1 of Oncorhynchus tshawytscha. NCBI lineage: Eukaryota > Metazoa > Chordata > Actinopteri > Salmoniformes > Salmonidae > Oncorhynchus > Oncorhynchus tshawytscha. Next base: position 52,310,679 of record NC_056433.1, read on the forward strand.
ACTACGGTATTTGGCCACCAAGAGCTGCCAGAACAGCTTCAATGCACCTTGGCATAGAGTTGTGACCATAGACATATAATCCATAGAAGGGATTTGGAACCTCATGCCCTGACAATTTGACTATTAAACTCATGGGAACGCTACTGTAGCAATGGCTGCCAGTCCTTACTTGAATGGGAACTGCCATCATGGATTGTATTTCTATGGTTGGTTGCGGCTTTAGTTTGCCTTTTTCAAATGTCTAAATACAATCGTGGTAAAAAACATACAGTCTGGATAGCAAATGCCTACTGCTGAAAAGAGAAGTATGTAGAACCAATAGAAACAATGTTTTCAACATCTCCCAATTTGTAGCTAACAGAAGCACTGTTTTTCAAAGTAGTTTATCTTGAGAAAGGCCTTGCCACGACAAGTGTATCGGCCATCACCAGTGAGTAGCCTATGGCTTCATCTTCATAATGGGGGAGTCAGTGTTACTGGAGAGTGTATTTAGTAGCCAACTATAGCCTATGATATATTTATTTCCTCCTAATATTGTAATCTGTGTGTCGCTTCATTGGCCCAGGCTATTGTTTGGCCAGGGACTATGATTTCTTCATCTGGCCCTGCACACAATAAAACTTTTGTATTATTTAATACAATTATTTTATTGATAGGAGTGGGGGAAAATGTGTTTCTGCATTGATAACCACACCAAAGTAATCAAATAAAGAAGGCACTTCTGGAAGTCTACTTAACACGATAGCTTGCTGAATTTGCAAGATAAAGTTATCTTTCATTTTGACTTGCCCATGGATTGATGCTTCAGCATTGTCTCAAAAGTTTGCCGTTCGGCTAGCCATGTATGACATGCACACGCAGTTACAAGCCTGCTAGAGTTAGAGGCAGGCGCACGAGCAATATCCACCGCCATATTAAGGATGAAGCCTGAGCTTCAGCTGGCCAGAAAACTCTGAGTAGATCTAGCTTGCTTCGTGGTATACCCCATCTGTTTTCCAATACCGAGAGTAACAAAACAAGCAATAAACACAATTAAAATACTGAGTATGATTCATGCATCAATTTAGTCAATGAATCAATTCAAAAAAAAGTAACAGGTGGTCATTTATCGCAGACTGCGGTGGTAAACTTTTATGAATAACCCTGATATGTTCAGAGTACAGATCGAATGGCAGTGTTCTGACCGCCACTGTGTGTGTGTGTGTGTGTGTGTGTGTGTGTGTGTGTGTGTGTGTGTTCGCATGGATGTACTCGCGCATCAAATCAAATCAAATGTATTTATAATGCCCTTTTTTACATCAACATATGTCACAAAGTGCTATACGGCATGTTCCAGACCGACAGGTCCAGGCTACCGTTGACAGGGATAGTGTAACACACACATGGGAACGTGGGAACTAATGAGAAGACTATGTCACAACATGTCAACCCCCTGGTCCTCACACAGCCCTCACCACTGACAGCCAGCTTATCTCTGGTCCCTGTTCTCTGAGAGGTGAGGACTGGTCAGGGGCCTGTTGTCATCTCCCAGTCCCTCACAAACAGAGGCCTAGGACTCTTAAGCCTATCAACCTGCTGTCAGAGACACTGGCTGGCTGGCTGGCTAGAGAGACTGGCTGGATGGACACCAACCAGGTTCTTATTGTAAAAGAGAATTGGTTCTCAATGAGTTACCTGGCTAAAATTACATTTCAATATATTGGGGAGAAAAGGAGAGATGGGGAAATATACTAATTGATTGTCTCCCTCTATCCCTCTTTCTCTGCAGCTCTGTGTAGCTAGCTAGACCCCTCCATTACTTTTGGACATTGAGTCCCCTTGGGGACAGTGAATTAGAAATGTCCCCTGACAGACACCTTCCCAGCTCCCACCCAGAGCTGTGATCATAACCAGGGTTTACCGGGGGTCAGTTCCACTCTACATGACTGATCTACTGTATCGTTTATCTACAGCAATTCAGAAATACCACTCAGATTTTAATGTAGAACAGTTCCCCCAGGGGAGGAAGTGGAGGGCTATTCTCTATCTCTGCTATTTCTGGTATACTTTAGCAAAAAGAAAGGAAATAATAAAAAATGTCCTCGCCTGTCAGAATCGATGAATCACCACCAGTGAGAAAACTTCATGGTTATATAAGCAGACAGTTTGGACTTGAGCTAAGTTTCTAACAAATGTGCAGTGCAGATTGACACTACTAAGGTTTATAACTGAACAGAGCCATTTTCTCATATACTTCCACTTCAATACCTGATTGATCCACCTGAGAGCTACCTCATCTCCACCTCAAATCACCTGGCTTTGGGCTGGTGCTCCTTATCACAATTCTTTCTAAGCATCATCTCTTTCTCTCTTTACCTTTCCTCTCTCTGGGATTTAGTGCAGCAGTAAGGAGCAGCACACCTCTCTCTCTCAATTCAATGGGCTTTATTGGCATGGGAGACAGATGTTTACATTGCAAAAGCAAGTGAAAAAGATCAACTAAAGTGAAATAAACAATACAAAATGAACAGTAAATATTACACTTACAAATGTTTCAAAGGAATAGAGACACTTCAAATCTCTCTCTACCTCTCTCTACCTCTCTCTAAAGAAAAGCACATCTCTCTCTCTCTCTCTCTCTCTCTCTCTCTCTCTCTCTCTCTCTCTCTCTCTCTCTCTCTCTCTCTCTCTCTCTCTCTCTCTCTCTACCTCCCCCTTAGCCTCCTGGGCCATTGTCATAGAGATAAGAAAGCCTCCACTCTATTCTGCTGGCTCGTTCCAGGGACAACACTGACACCTGGTCTGTGTGTGTGTGTTTGTGTTTGAGCAAGGCTGCACTACCACTCAAAAGTTTTGGGTCACTTAGACATTTCCTTGTTTTCGAAAGAAAAGCACATTTTTTTTGTCCGTTAGAATAACATAAAATTGATCAGAAATACAGTGTAGACATTGATAATGTTGTAAATGACTATTGTAGCTGGAAACTGATCTTTAAGAGAATATCTACATAGGTGTACAGAGGCCCATTATGAGCAACCATCACTCCTGTGTTCCATTGGCACGTTGTGTTAGCTAATCCAAGTTTATCATTTTAAAAGACTAATTGATCATTAGAAAACCCTTTTGCAATTATGTTAGCACAGCTGAAAACTGTTGTCCTGATTAAAGAACCAATAAAACTGGTCTTCTTTAGACTAGTTGAGTATCTGGAGCATCAGGATTTGTGGGTTTGATTACAGGCTCAAAATGTCCAGAAACAAAGACCTGTCTTCTGAAACTCATCAGTCGAGTATTTTACACCATTTTAAAGATACACTTCTTGTTAATCCCATCACAGTGTCCGATTTCAAAAAGGCTTTACGACGAAAGCAAACCAAACGATTATGATAGGTGAGTGCCTAGTCACAGAAAAACACAGCCATTTTTCCAGCCAAAGAGAGGAGTCACAAAAAGCAGAAATAGAGATAAATTAATCACTAACCTTTGATGATCTTCATCAGATGATACTCATAGGACTCCATGTTACACAATACATGTATGTTTTGTTCTATAAAGTTCATATTTATATCAAAGCATCTCAGTATACATTGGCGCGTTATGTTCAGTATTTCCAAAACATCCAGTGATTTTGCAGAGAGCCACATCAATTTACAGAAATACTCATAATAAACATTGATGAAAGATAAAACTATTATGCATGGAATTATAGATACACTTCTCCTTAATGCCACCGCTGTGTCAGATTTCAAAAAAACTTTACCGAAAAAGCGTACCGTGCAATAATCTGAGTACAGCGCTCAGAGACCAAAACAACCCAAACAGATATCCGCCATGTTGTGTAGTCAACAGAAGTCAGAAATAGCATTATAAATATTCACTTACCTTTGATGATCTTCATCAGAATGCACTCCCAGGAATCCCAGTTCCACAATAAATGTTTGATTTGTTCCATAAAGTCCATAATTTATGTCCAAATACCTCCTTTTTGTTCGCGCGTGTAGCCCAGTAATCCAAATTCATGACGTGCGATCACTAGGTGCAGACGAAAAGTCAAAAGGTTCCGTTACAGTCCGTAGAAACATGTCAAACGATGTATAGAATAAATCTTTAGGTTGTTTTTAACATAAATCTTCAATAATGTTCCAACCGGAGAATTCCTTTGTCTGTAGAATTGCAATGGAAAGCAAGCTAACTGTCACGTGAACATGCGTGGTCAGCTCATGCCTCTCTGGCAGACCTCTGACTCATTCCCCTCTCATTCACCCCCACTTCACAGTAGAAGCATCAAACAAGGTTCTAAAGACTGTTGATATCTAGTGGAAGCCTTAGGAAGTGCAATTTAACCCCATAGACACTGTGTATTCGATAGGCAAGGAGTTGAAAAACTACAAACCTCAGATTTCCCACTTCCTGGTTGGATTTTTTCTCTGGTTTTTGCTTGCCATATGAGTTCTGTTATACTCACAGACATCATTCAAACAGTTTTAGAAACTTCAGAGTGTTTTCTATCCAAATCTACTAATAATATGCATATATTAGCAACTGGGCCTGAGTAGCAGACAGTTTACTCTGGGCACCTTATTCATCCAAGCTACTCAATACTGCCCCCAGCCATAACAAGTTAATGACTCCAACCTAAGTGTATGTAAACTTCCGACTTCAACTGTATATTGGGAAGGTAATAAGGGGGGTGATGGAGTCCAGGTGAGTCTGATGACACGCTGGTGCGTTCAACAATGGTGAGAGGTGTGCGCCATAAAGAGCAGCCTGTTGATCTAGAGGCCTAGCGGGAGAGCACACATGACACGTTTCCAGCTACAATAGTCTTTTACAACATTAACAAGGTCTACACTGTATTTATGATCAATTTGATGTTATTTTAATGGACAAAAAACAAGGATATTTCTAAGTGACCCCAAACTTTTGAACGGTAGGCCAGTGGCCAGCCTTTACATACTTAATTGTCCCTCCCCTGGCGGTATAGTGTATACTGCCTCCGTCCACCATAACACAATACCCTCTCTAACAGATCAGTATCAGCAACATGCTCACATGTTCATTCCTCAGCCATCAGGTGGCGAGGGCTGCAGTGTAAATTGCAAAGGGGCACAGTGAAGCAGCAGTGGCTGCAGGTGTGTACAACTTGGTGTGTGTGGATGCCTTGGAACCTGGCCATAAAAGCTCACTAATCTCCAGGTTTGTTTACAGCACGTTAAGCAACCATGTGTACACGCACACACACACACACACACACACACACACACACACACACACACACACACACACACACACACACACACACACACACACACACACACACACACACACACACTCCCCCATAAACTCCTGTGGGCAATGAGAGGCAGAGGACATGCTTTCTGTCCTGCAGAAAGAGAATAAGATGGGAGGCTGTGTGTGTGTGTGTGTGTGTGTGTGTGTGTGTGTGTGGCAGCGGGCCACTGTAGGCTGAGCAGCTCCAATCAGGGGTGTGTGAGGTGGGTGATGGGGGGTGATTGGGGCGGGTCAGGTGATCAGGTCGCCATGGGAGACGAGGGTGAGAGGCAGAGGTGAAGTAATAAGGCGTGGGCAGCAGGTGGAGTTAGCCAATCACACTCCTTAAAGAGGCTCAGCTCCCAACACACAGCCACATAAATCTAGCCATCAATCTCACACAACACACGTCCAGGGATGCACGCACACACATACTCACACAACCTTCTTGGAAATTACCATTCACTTCCTGAATTTACTGCATTTAAATGGAATTAACCCCAACATAGGTTTAGGGGCAGATCCATCCTATACCCGGTGCTCCTTCTCTGGGAGAGAGAGAGCAGGTCCTGGTGCTGGCGCTCTGCTCCACAGCCAAGGGACCAGTCCTGGTTATGGGTTAATTATATTAATAGCCTTGATTTCATGAATGTTTCAGGCTCAATGATAGGAGCTGATGTGACAGGAGAATGACGGGTCTCACAGGGTCCATTAGTTAAGAGACCAAGGAGGAGCACTAAAGCCCTATTTAAACGGAAGATCCACACAAACACTTTATACAGTCTAAAGTACACGCCAGCTGCATGCAGGGACACAGGAGCGGAGTGTGTGTCTGTGTGTGTGTGTGTTGCTATGTGCGTGCGTGCATGGGACTGTGTGTGTGCGCCCCGTGTATGTACAGACATTTAAATAAAAGTGCCTGGGCGATTTTGAGTGTATGCATTTTGTACTGTATGAGTGATTGTGTTTGCCCGTGACAGGAAAAGAGAGAGAGAGGTGAAGGCAGAGGTGAAATTGATGGGTTAGGGGTGGCAAGAGTGTGAGGGAGTCTGTAGGAGAAAATGAAATGTATTACTGGAGAATAAGGGCTAGAGGGCTACAGAACTGTTTTCACCCCCATCTCTGCAGTGCAGAGCAATTTCCATACAGCTTCCTGCCAAATAACAACATGCTGGAGGAAGGAGAGGTCGAGAGAGCAACAACTAGAGTGAGAGGGGGAGGGATAGAGAGGGAAGAGAGGGACTAGACAGTGAGAGGGAGACAAAGAGAGCGAGGAGGGAGGGAGAAAAAGGGGAGAAAGAGTGACAGGGGAAAGGAGAGAAAGGGGGAGAAAGAGGGAGAGGTAAAGAGGGGGGAGAGGGTAAGAATGGGGACAGAGAGCATAGGAAACGAAATACATGTGTACACTCCTGTCAAGCATCAAACTATCAGGAGGACATTACTCAGCAGTGGGACACACAAAGCTCTGATTCAATTTATTTTTCTTTAAATTGACCTGGGGGGGATGGAAACCCCACATCAGAATTTGTTTGTCAGTTATTTTGTGGAATTGTTAAGGTGTGAAGGGAGAGGAAGTTGTCTCCATTGCTCAGTTCACTGAGCTACTCTATAGTATGAGAGGTTAGTTTACTCACTCTGCTCTGCTGTATAGTATCAGTAGGAAGGGGAGGATGAGGAAGAGGCGGAGGAGGAAAAGAGGAGAGCAATAGAGGAGGGGAGGAATGGGAGGAGATAGACAAAATAAGAGGGGACGTGTGTGTCTCTCAGGCCAGATTGCGGTGTCACTCTGCAGCACACAGTTATCTGTTCTCATTTATCAGGTGAGCTTGGAGGGAGATAGCGACAATAACAGGGGAAGATGAGAGATAGAGACAAAGAGAGAAGAATGTAAGTCCAAATCATTTCCTCATGATCTGTCTATGATCTTAAAGGATAAGTAACTCTTTGTTGTTGTTGTTATAACCAAATATCTATTTTTGATGTAAATGGAATGTTATAGAAGGGTCCAGACGCCTTTTTAGGGATTTCACATCTTTTAGAGAAACGTACCGCAAACAGCTAATTACTTCCTCATTCTCATTGCCCCGAAAAAACATCGACAAAGGATCCATAAACACCCATTATGTCCTTTTAGAACCGGCACAACTCTCAGTATACTGATGCAGGTCTTTAGATGTTGTACGCATGAAGTTGTGTCATTCCGAACTTCACCCTCTGGTGGCCCAACACTCTCAGTTACCTGTATCAGCAGGCTACACGGAAAATGGAATCGCTCAAGACGGCTCCAATCGTGCAAAAGGGAATGTAACATTGCAGATAAAGTTCGGAATGACACAACTTCATGTGTACAACAGTTAAAGACCTGCATCACTCTACTGACAGCTTTGCTGTTTCTAAAAGGACGTTTTGGGGTGTTTTTGGAGATGCTGATCATGTTCTTTCAGGGCCCCCATACTACAAAATGAGAATGAGGAAATGATTTGCTATTTGGGGTAAGTTTCTCTAAAACATGTGCAACAATTTATCTTTCTCTCTCCGCAGGCTAAATAGGTTTGATGGACAGAATCTCTGCTTGTTTTCCTTAATGCACCACCAGTCCTCTATTTATGCAGACTTCCTTCTTCGAACAAAGTGACGGCCCAGTGAGCCCACCAAAAAAAATTCCCTGACTGCAACTTTTGTTTCAAATCAGAATGATTTGTTGACCCCTGCGCAGAGCTATATGTGGAGGGGTTAATGCATTTCCCTCGGCACATCCCAAAATAAACCCTATTTGAAGAGAACAGATAAAGACATCACTGTCTAAGACTGAGTCTCCGTTTATGAATCTGTCCAGCAACACGATCATAGCGAATGTATACAGCCAAGACACAAGACTCCATAGTCTGACAGTGTGGGTATCTGTGCCATTGTTCCAGGAGTGTGCAACACACAAAGTGTTGCAGATACAAAAAAAGCCATGACTAGAGCTGACATGATTCCTTATGAGAGGAACCCCTTAAGTCTGTCCTACGCTGAGTGTACAAAACATTAGGAACACCTTCCTAATATTCAGTTGCACCCCCTTTTGCCCTCAGAATAGCCTCAATTCGTCGAGGCATGGACTCTACAAGGTGTCAAAAGCATTCCACAGGGATGCTGGCCCAAGTTGACTCCAATGCTTCCCGCAGTTGTGTCAAGTTGGCTGGATGGTGGACCATTCTTGATACACACGGGAAACTGTTGAGCATGAAAAACCCAGCAGCGTTGCAGTTCTTCAAACGCTCAAACTGGTGTGTCTGGCACCTACAACCATACCCCATTCAAAGGCACATAATCTTTTGTCTTGCCCATTGACCCTCTGAATGGCACACAGACACAATCCATGTCTCAATTGTCTCAATTGTCCCTTCTTTAACCTGTCTCCTCCCCTCCCTCTAGACTGATTGAAGTGGATTTAACTAGTGACATCAATAAGGGATCACAGCTTTCACCTGGTCAGTCTATGTCATGGAAAGAGCAGGTGTTCATAATGTTTTGGACACTCAGTGTATTTCTATTGGAATGCTCCACATTGTATACTGTACACATCTAAACAGGTGTTGGATTTTACTATGAACCTCGAGATTGTTCATTGAATGATATGGAAAAATGTTGATTTCCACCTAAAAAGACATACCCAAATGTAAATATATTTCATGAGATGGTCATGAACAATAACTGATGATCAAATCAAATCAAATGGTATTTGTCACATGCTCTGAATACAACAGTGAAATGCTTACTAACAAGCCTTCAACCAACAATGCAGTTTTAAGAAAATGACCACCAAAATAGTAAGCGATTAGAATAACAAATAATTAAAGAGCAGCAGTAAATAACAATAGCGGGGCTTTATACAGGAGGTACAGAGTCAATGTGCGGGGGCACCGGTGTCGAGGTAATTCAGGTAATATGTACATGTAGGTAGAGTTATTAAAGTGACTATGCATAGACAAAAACAGAGAGTAGCAGCAGTGTAGAAGAGAAAGGGGGGCAATGCAAATAGTCTGGGTAGCCATTTGATTAGCTGTTCAGGAGTCTTATGGCTTGGGGGTAGAAGCTGTTTAGATGCCTCTTGGACCTAGACATAGCGTGCCGGTACCGCTTGCCGTGCGGTAGCAGAGAGAACAGTGTTTGACTTGGGTGGCTGGAGTCTTTGACAATTTTTAGGGCCTTCCTTTGACACTGCCTGGTATAGAGGTCCTGAGACATAAACTGAACAAGTTTCTCAGACATGTGACTAACAGGAATGGAATAATGTGTCCCTGAACAAAGGGGGGGTCAAAATCAAAAGTAACAGTCAGTATCTGGTGTGGCCACCAGCTGCATTAAGTATTGTAGTGCATCTCTTCCTCATGGACTGCACCAGATTTGCCAGTTCTTGCTGTGCGATGTTACCCCACTCATCCACCAAGGCACCTGCAAGTTCCCAGACATTTCTGGGGGGAATGGCCCAAGCCCTCACCCTCCGATCCAACAGGTCCAAGACGTGCTCAATGGGATTGAGAGCTAGGCTCTTCGCTGGTCATGGCAGAACACTGACATTCCCTTCTTGCAGGAAATCAAGCACAGAATGAGCAGTATGGCTGGTGGCATTGTCATGCTGGAGGGTCATGTCAGGATGAGCCTGCAGGAAGGGTACCACATGAGGGAGGAGGATGTATTCCCTGTAACATACAGCATTGAGATTGCCTGCAATGACAACAAGCTCAGTCTGATGATACTGTGACACAATGCCCCAGACCATGACGGACCCTCCACCTCAAAATCGATCCCGCTCCGGAGTACAGGCCTCGGTGTAATGCTCATTCCTTCGACGATAAATGTGAATCCGATCATCACCCCTGGTGAGACAAAACCGCGACTCTGTGAAGAGCACTCTTTGCCAGTCCTGTCTGCTCCAGCGACGGTGGGTTTGTGCCCATAGGCGACGTTGTTGCCCGTGATGTCTGGTGAGGACCTGCCTTACAACAGGCCTACAAGCCCTCAGTCCAGCCTCTCTCAGCCTATTGCGGACAGTCTGAGCACTGATGGAGGGATTGTGCATTTCTGGTGTAACTTGGGCAGTTGTTGTTGCCATCCTGTACCTGATCCGCAGGTGTGATGATCAGATGTACCGATCTTGTGCAGGTGTTGTTACATATGGTCTGCCACTGCGAGGACGATCAGCTGTCCGTCCTGTCTCCCTGTAGCGCTGTCTTAGGAGTCTCACAGTACAGACATTGCAATTTATTGCCCCGGCCACATCTGCAGTCCTCATGCCTCCTCGCAAGCATGCCTAAGGCACGTTCACGCAGATGAGCAGAGACCCTGGGCATCTTTCTTTTGGTGTTTTTCAGTCAGTAGAAAGGCCTCTTTATAGTGTCCTAATTTTCATAATTGCTACCTTAATTGCCTACCGTCTGTATGCTGTTAGTGTCTTAATGACCATTCCACAGGTGCATGTTCATTAATTGTTTATGGTTCATTGAACAAGCATGGGAAACAGTGTTTAAACCCTTTACAATGAAGATCTGTGAAGTTATTTGTATTTTTACGAATTATCTCTGAAAGACAGGGTCCTGAAAAAGGGACGTTTCTTGTTTTGCTGAGTTTAGATATTCCATAAAAAATCAGCAGTTTCCAGCTACAATAGTCATTTACAACATTAATAATGTCTACACTGTATTTATGATCAATTTAATGTTATTTTAATGGACAAACATTGTGCTTTTCTTTCAAAAACAAGGACATTTCTGAGTGACTCCAAACTTTTGAATGTTTTGAATTTTTTCCTATTCAACAGAAGTTGGGCAATGGGGCCTGAAATGACTGAATGCCTTCTAAAAATGGTAACAATCAAATTATAAATGACTTACTATAAGATTTCACCTTTCTTATAACTGTAAAATAAATATGATCATACTTAGTGACAGTACAAAATTGGCACTATTTCATATAACTGACGACAGAGAATTCTCTCCTAAACGTCCACTGAGAGCTCTAAATCCAGCTGAGAATATCACAGCGAGATGAAACCAGCACTGCTGGATTCAATGGACTGTCTCCTTTCATATGCCGTCTCCCAGACTGGGCTCTGCCACTCCGAGGAAGAGAAAATCGATTATTTGTCTGGAAAGGCCAGAAAATGTGATACTTTGTTCCCTATGTAAATGTGGGCTCCGCTGAGAGAGTGGGAGTGGAGAGCAGACTGATGGGTCTTTCTGCCACTATAAGACCCGGGAATCTACGACGTTCACAGATCGCTTTGTACACCAAAATATCAGTCAGAACCGGTCCAGAACCACTTCGGTTCCCATATAGGGAACTTAACATCTAAGAGGTACCAGTTCCCACTGATAGTCAACCTAATGGCCACACACAGCTGTGTATATGGGAGACATACAGATATAGGATTTTACTTTGATCACTGTTTTGTTGCTGAGAATTTTCCTGCACTGCAGGAAATGCAGATGAGCTTCGTGAGTTACATAAATTCACTGAAAATCCACACTAACACACATATTAACAGTATCGCACTTTTCATGTCGCCTACTTTTGTCCAGCTAATAATCTAACCACCGATCAAGAAACATTATGGACTAACCGTTCAAAGATTATTTTGCTGTGACAATATAGGTCCAATTAAGATCCTTCATCTGTATAGAAGATTTATTCGATTCATATATACGAGCGGTTATGTCCCATTTCCTCTAGGGATCCCCCCTCCTGACACCCCTACCTGGCCCTGTGTCCGCCAAGCTGCCCCCACCCTCTACCTCCCTCCATCTCCCTCTCTCTCCCCACGAAGCAACTCTCCCCTTGTCTCATAAATGTTTGAGCGGCCCAGCAGAAACGGAGACCATGCATTATGCAGCATCTCTAAACGCCTCATCCCAAATAATTGCAAATACAATTCAAGTCCTGGAGATCGCCTCCGAGCAGCTTCAGTTACAATTCCACAGCCCTGTTTTGCCTAAATCATCATTCCTCCCACTATACTATACACAGAAGGAAACAAGATTTGCTTATTGCAGTGTTTGTGACACCGGCTGGGTTGGTAGTAATAAAGTAATGATGGATGGTAATGACTGTAAAGAATCACTGATGAAGACTCAATCGCACAGAGCAGGAGAAGCAAAGGGAAGGAACATAGTTATGCTGTATAACCTGCTGGAAAGAAAGGTATAGATTGCAAAAGAGTAGATGAAGAAAGAGAGAAAGTCAGATTGCAAAAAGAAAGGCAATGAGAAGGAGGAAGAGAAAGTAACTATTTCCTTCCCTTCTCTCGTCCGCCATCCTCCTTTCAGTGCCTCACCTGGACAGAGCGTGGTGGTAAGTCAGTAATGTGGTCAAGGGTTTGCAGTAATATGCAATTAATCTGATTGGTTGTAATTAATATGTCAGATACCACAGACAGATAGACACCCTATCTGCTGCAGACACAAGATGCAGGAAACCACCAGCAGCCAAAAAGCCAAATACACAGTCCTGCAGGAAGATTTCGAACTGAACATTAAAAAAAAAATAATAACTGTCACGGATCCCCTCGGTACTGCTGCTCATTCCAGTTCACCAGCTCCAGAGGTCTACGCCACCGGCCTTCTAGGCGTCACTGAACTGGATTCATTACCACCAACCCCGGACTGTCTTGTCTCATTACACACACCTGGTTCCCATTCCCCCTGATTAGTATGTATATATACAGTATGTGCCCATTGTCCTTGTCGATTATTGTGCCATGTCCGTTGGTGTTGTGAGTACCTGTGCTCTGTTGTATCGGCTTTCGTGCTATGTGTTTTTGTGCACTTGTTATTACGGGTCTCGTCCCGTGTATTATATATATATATATATACGTGTCTGTTTTGGGCTCCGTCCCCGTCGTTTTCATGACGTACTTTATTTTGGGTGGAGAAATTAAAAACCCTATTACGTATTCCTGCACCTGTCTCCAATCATTATACAACGTGACAGAATAACCAACCCACTAAATGGAGACAGCGGGAAAGACCGAGCTGTCGAACATCGTAGAGACAGTCCAGCATCACGAGGACTGTCTCTCCAAACTCAGCAGCACCATGGAGAGCGTGTTGGCAACCATCCTGCATTTGGAGGGGAACGTGCAGTCCCTCCTGTCTCCAGCGCTGGTTCCAGAGCCGATGGAGGTGGGCTCTGCACGTTTGCCAGAGGCAGAGCGTAAGAGAAGGAGGAATCTGGGCCTCTGCTCCTATTGTGGAGAAAGGGGTCATTTCTCCCCGACCTGCCCCCTTGCCACTAATAGGCGAGGAGGGGGAAGTCCCCTGCTCCAACCGAGGTAGGATGCAAGATCTCCCCTCCTTTTCTGTCAACTCAACTAGTGTGTTTTCCCATTCAATTCCTTGAATACCCTAGCCCCTCACTCCCGTTAGCTCTGATTGATTCCGGGGCTGCCGGGAATCTTTTAGTTAGTGCACAGACCACTGCATTGCACATTTCTTTGGTTCCCCTACGGTCACCCATTCCAGTTCGAGCCCTGGATAATCGTCCAATAGGAACAGGGCTCGTGTCTCACGATGTCTGTCTGGACCACGCCCCTCAAGTGGATTTACCAGAGAAATAACAGGACCTGCACAGGGTTTTCTTTATGACCCGGGCAACACACCTGCCTCCTCATTGCCCCTAGGACTGTGCCATTGACCTGCTTTCTGAAGCAGCCCTCCCTTGAGGACACGTCTATCCCCTCTCCTATGCCGAGACCGAGGCCATGGAGACCTACTTACAGGAGAAAGCAGGGTTTCATCTGCCCCTCTACGTCACCAGCCTCCTCAAGCTTCTTTTTTGTTAAGAATAAAGATGGGGGAGTGCGCCCCTGCATTGATTATCAAACTCTGAATAAGCCACTTAAGTTCAGCTATCCTTTACCCCTCATTCCAACCATCATCGAACAAATGCATGGGGCGCAGTACTTCACGAAACTGGACTTGAGGAGCACCTACAATCTGGTGCGCATTCGTGCAGGCGACGAATGAAAAACGACCATGACAATAACCACAGCGTGACAATAACCATCCATGAACAGACAACATGAAATGAATCATGGAAAAATGCTATTCTACATTTTAAAAGCTCCAAATGAATCCCTTTTGTTTTGTTGCCAGAGACAATGAGAAATATTGGTTGTATATGATTGACATACACAAAATGTACTATGTCCCAACAGATTCTAAGCAATTCCAAACTAACATCACAAACCATGTGTAATTCATCTGTTTAACATGCAATAATCAGGACTTATTGATGTGGCTGTAATGTTGATTGATCACCGATGCCTTTAGCCCACATAAATTTAGGATGATCCCCAAATCGAAGGCTGCCGACCCCAGACAGCCTGTGTGTGTGTGTGTGTGTGTGTGTGTGTGTGTGTGTGTGTGTGTGTGTGTGTGTGTGTGTGTGTGTGGTCAGTAGATGGCTGATTGATTATCACACCCATGACAATACCTCTCCCCTTAACCTCTGACCCTTGGCCTGCGATCCTTCTACATAAGTAGTGACCTGGAACAGCAACCTCTCCTCATTGACTTAGCATTAATGTATATGGGATCCATAGGAGCAAGGGCGTAACTCAGTCTCTGGACTGGAACCTCATTGAAAGCCTGTGGTTTGAAATGAAGAGGGCAATCGACATGTGCAGACAAAGGATATCAAGGATCTGTAAAGATTCTGTATAGAGGAATGATCTAAGATCCCAAAGTGTTCTTCAATGTCATGAAACATTTTTAAAAGGCTCAGTGGCGTTATCCTCGCAAGGGGAGGGGCTGGAGTAATGAAAACGGGATCCAATAATCTTTTTATTTTTTATTACATGTTAAACAAAATCAATTCCTTGTTGGTCTAACCCAGCATTTTTGGGTTGAGCAGAACAGTGGCTTTTTTAAGAGTAGTCTGTAATTCATCACAAGCCAGCAGCTAGCATTACAAAAAAGTAAGGCAGCTCCCTCTGTGTCTTTGTCTCTTCTGCTCTCCTTGTTTTTCTTTCTCACACAAACGCACACACACACACACACACACACACACACACACACACACACACACACACACACACACACACACACACACACACACACACACACACACACACACACACACACACACACACACACACACACACACACACACACACACACACACTTCCTTCTGCCCCTGAGCAAGGTAGTTAACCCACTGTTCCTCGGGCAGCAAAGACGTGGATGTTGATTAAGGCAGCTCCCCGGACCTCTCTGATTCAGAGGGTTAAATGCGGATGACACATTTCAGTTGAATGCATTCAGTTGTACAACTGACTAGGTATCCCCCTTTCCTTTCCCTTTCAGTCAACTGTCTGTAAAGTCTCATTCCACCTGTTTATCTAACTCATCCCTCATATCTCTGCCTGTTCCTCTACTCTCTGTAGAGCAACATACGGGGAATGGCAACAGTAGCACCAACAACTTTTGTGGGGATCACCTCATCCTCTAGATGGAAGGCTACAACCAAACCAGAACTACTGTTTTGGTAAGTACTTATCTCTACACATTAATACAAATGTATTATACAATAAAATAATCCTAAAAGAAAACTTTTATACAAGATTTTTATACTCCAGTTTATTTTCACAAGAATGTTTTCTGAAAAAAACATTAGTTCAGATTAAATCATTTGGTGTGATGAACCAACAACAAAAGGGAGAAATGCAGAGAAGCAATTTGACCATAAGTATTTAGATTGCATATTTATCCAATAGGTGTCTCCATAGTGACAAACTCTCTCGCTGCTGGAAATAAATTGGGACTAGTTTTCAGGCATTGTGGACGGGGGGAGGTCCATTAGAAAAATGTGGAAATGTGTCGCACTGAATGGTGCAACACATTTCCTGTAGCTGCCTGGCAACCCCCAGTCCCCCACAAGTTACTCCTCTGCGTAGGAGAGATGGACATCTTTCTTCCATATCTCAGTATGGACACACACTGATGGTTACTGTATAGTTAGGAAAAATATTCTGATATTACAGTGCAATCAGAAATGATTCAGACCCCTTGACTTTTTCCACATTGTTACGTTACAGCCTTATTCTAAACTTGATTAAATTGCTTATTTTCCTCATCAATCTACACACAATAACCCATAATGACAAAGCAAAAACAGGTTTTTATACATTTTGCAAATGTATTAACCATAAAACACTGCAATTTCACATTTACATAAATATTCAGACCTTTTACTCAGTACTTTGTTGAAGCACCTTTGGCATTGATTACAGTCTCGAGTCTTCTTGGTTTATGATGCTACAAGCTTGGCACACCTGTATTTGGAGAGTTTCTCCCATTCTTCTCTACATATCCTCTCAAGCTCTGTCAGGTTGGATGGGGAGCGTTGCTGCACAGCTATTTTCGGGTCTCTCCAGAGTAGAGCTCGACCGATTAATCGGAATGGCCAATGAATTAGGGCCGAATTCAAGTTTTCATAACAATCGTAAATCGGTATTTTTGGACACCAATTTGGCCAAGCTTTTTTTTTTACACCTTTATTTAACTAGGCAAGTCAGTTATTTTCAATGACGGCCTAGGAACGGTGGGTTAACTGCCTTGTTCAGGGGCAGAACGACAGATTTTTACCTTGTCAGCTCGGGGATTCAATCTTGCAACCTTACGGTTAACTAGTCCAACGCTCTAACCACCTGCTTTACATTGCTCTCCACAAGGAGCCTGCCTGTTACACGAATGCAGTAAGAAGCCAAGGTAAGTTGCTAGCTAGCATTAAACTTATCTTATAAAAAACAATCAATCAATCATAATCACTAGTTAACTACACATGGTTGATGATATTACTAGTTTATTTAACGTGTCCTGCGTTGCATATAATCGATGCGGTGCGCATTCGTGAAAAAGGACTGTCGTTGCTCCAACATGTACCTAACCATAAACATCAATGCCTTTCTTAAAATCAATACACAAGTATATATTTTTAAACCTGCATATTTAGTTAATATTGCCTGCTAACATTAATTTCTTTTAACTAGGGAAAATGTGTCACTTCTCTTGCAACAGAGTCAGGGTATATGCAGCAGTTTGGGCCGCCTGGCTCGTTGTGAACTGTGAAGACTATTTCTTCCTAACAAAGACAGCCAACTTCGCCAAACGGGGGATGATTTAACAAAAGCACATTTGCGAAAAAAGCACAATCGTTGCATGACTGTACCTAACCATAAACATCAATGCCTTTCTTCGTATAGAATCGTATAGAGAGAAATTGTCCTATAATTCCTATAATAACTACAACCTAAAACCTCTTACCTGGGAATATTGAAGATTCGTGTTAAAAGGAACCACCAGCTTTCAATATGTGGCACATATTGCACTTTTACTTTGTTCTCCAACACTTTGTTTTTGCATTATTTAAACCAAATTGAACATGTTTCATTATTTATTTGAGGCTAAATTGATTTTATTGATATATTATATTAAGTTAAAATAAGTGTTCATTCAGTATTGTTGTAATTGTCATTATTACAAATAAATGTAAATTGGTATCGACTTTTTTTGGTCCTCCAATAATCTGTATCGATATCGGCGTGGCAAAATCATAATCGGTCGACCTCTACTTCAGAGATGTTTGATTAGCTTCAAGTCCAGCCATGGCTGTGTGCTTAGGGTCGTTGACCTGTTGGAAGGTGAACCTTCGCCCCAGTGGGAGGTCTCTGTACTTTGTGCCGTTCATATTTCCCTCGACTAGTCTCCCAGTCCCTGCCGCTGAAAAACATCCCCACTTCCCCATGATGCTGCCACCACCATGCTTCACCATTGGGATGGTATTGGCCAGGTGATGAGCGGTGCCTGGTTTTCTCCAGACGTGACGCTTGGCATTCTTGGTTTCATCAGACCACAGAATCTTGTTTCTCATGATCTGAGAGTCCTTTAGGTGCCTTTTGGCAAACTTCAAGTGGGCAGTCATGTGCTTTTTACTGAGGAGTGGCTTCCGTCTGGCCACCATACCATAAAGGCCTGGAATGCTGGTTGTCCTCAACAGAGGATCTCTGGAGCTCTGTCAGAGTGACCATCATGTTCTTGGTCAACTCCCACACCAAGGCCCGTCTCCCACCGATTGTTCAGTTTGGCCGGGTGGCCAGCTCTAGGAAGAGTCTTGATGGTTCCAAACTTCTTCCATTTAAGAAGGATGGAGGTCACTGTGTTCTTGGGGTCCTTTAATGCTGCCAAAATGTTGGGGTTCCCTTCCCCAGATCTGTGCCTCGACACAATCCTGTCTCGGAGCTCTACGGACAATTCCTTCGACCTCATTGCTTGGTTTTTGCTCTGACATGCACTGTCAACTTATATAGACAGGTGTGTGCCTTTCCCAAATCATGTCCAATCAATTGCATTTACCACAAATAGACTCTAATCAAGTTATAGAAACAGCTCAAGGATGATCAATGGAAACAGGAAGCACCTGAGCTCAATTTCGAGTCTAATAGCAAAGAGTCTGAATACTTATGTAAATAAGGTATTTCTGTTTTTTATTTGTAACAAATTAGCAAAAAATTATAGAAACCTGTTTTCACTTTGTTGTTATGGCGTATTGTGTGTAGATTGATGAGTAAAACAGTGAAGGGGTTTGAATCATTTCAGAATGCACTCATTTAAGGGGTGCCTGGGGAGATGGGCAGCCCATAAGAAATCAAGGCACCCTCATAGGTGTTAAAATATTTATGGCCAGTGGACACCACTATAATATCAATGTTGGTCCAGTCCATTATTTTAGAAGCAATATGTTTTTTGACAGAATTGTCATTGTCATAAACAGGAAATGTGAATTATAATTACTGGACATTTTCAAAGGGGAAATTACAAACTTAAGAAGTCTTTGTAAACTTCAAATACATTACCATTTTAAAATGTCCTGCATTGCAGGAAAATTCTCTTGCAACAGGGAGATCAAATTAAGATCCTATATCTGTATATGTTGTCGACCTCGTAAACCAATCGTAATACAGGAAGTTGTACACAAAAACCCTGGACGCACCGACTAGTCGTGGTAAAAAGCTCAATTGCAGTGTCACCCCCCCAAAAAAATCAGGATTTCTATTGCTTTGATACTGCAATTAACATTTGGCACTGGTTGCAGGTGGAAATGTTACATGTATAACCTTTAAAGTCCAGATCAGTGAACACTCAATAGGACCGGGATCGTCACCTACTGTAGATTCAGCCACGGTTCAGTTTATTTCTTGAGCGGATGGTAAGGGGCCAGAACATAATGAGAAATCATTTGTAGACTGCAAAATGACCGTAAGAAGCCCAAACAGATATAATATTTGACTATAACATAATCATTTCAAACCGTGCTTACATTTGTATACGATCACATACAGTATATCTCTCGATTATGATTGGGAATACTTCAGAACAGATTTCCAAATCACTTGGAGCTGATTTACTGGTGTTTTGATAGTCGTTTATGTCCAACAATAAAAATGTATACAAACTATTTTTGCACAGAATTCTTGGGGGGCCAAATAAAATCACCCGCGGACACGCACACTGTTCCAGGCCCTTATTACCCCTCCACCCGCGAACACACACACTGTTCCCGACCCTTACTACCCCTCCACCCCTGACTAAGCGTCAACATTACACGGTTTGACTTCAGTATTCAACATTTGTCAAGAGGGGATATAAATGTCAAATACTGACGGTTAAGTTCAGCGATTAATTCCGAATGGTTACCCAGTTAAAGCGAGGCGTCCCTCTCAGTGTCCGCCACCCCCCCGTTCAGCTGAAACCATGGCGCAGGCAATGCAAAAATATTCTTAGAAATATTTAACCTCCACACATTAACAAGTCCAATACCTCAAATGAAAGATAAACACCTTGTTCATCTACCCAGCATGTCAGATTTTTTAAATGTTTTACGGCGAAAACACACCACGTATTTATATTAGACCACCACCGAAACAAAAACAAGAGGCAGCCGTTTTGTCCCAGAAAATATAAAATTATAAAAGCAGGATTAAAAAATAAATCATTCACTAACCTTTTGAAAATCTTCATCAGATGACAGTAATAGGACATGTTACACAGTACATTTATATTTTTTTCAATAATATGCCATTTATATCCATAAATCTCCATTTACATTGACTTCATGTTCAGAAAATACTCAAAAATGTCTGGAGAAATTATAGATAGCGCCGCCAGATAACAGAAATAAACATCATAAACTTTGACTAAATATACATGTTCTACATATAGTTAGAAAGATACACTGCTTCTTAATGCAACCGCTGTGCCACATTTATTTTGAACGTTACAGAATTAGTTCACTATGTAATAATCTGAGACGGCGCTCAGACGTAAGCAATATTTCTCCGCTATGTTGGAGTCAACAGAAATACAAAATTACAACATAAATATTCCCCTACCTTTGATGGTCTTCGATCAGAATGTAGTGGAAGGAGTCATACTTACCTAATATAACGTTTGGTTTCAGTTTGTGTGCCTTTATAGTAGCATATGCTATGAGTTCCAGCTGAAATGCATCCAAAATTACTTCTCGTCCCAAACAGTTGCGCATCAAAACTTCAAAATGACATATTATATGTCAACTAAACTGGTCAAACTAAGTGCAGAATCAAGCTTTAGGATGTTCTAAACGTACAAAACAATTATCAAATCTATCGGACATTCATGCTTCTTCTCAGGCATTCTGGAACAAAGGAAGGTCTGTCCCAAAAGCGCGCTCTCGTCACCATGTATTTTCTCGCGACACTCACTCTTTTGCCTACCAAAGGGTCGGGATTTGCACAATTAAACGCTGTACTGAATGAGGACATCTAGTGGAAGACATAGAAAGTGTCTCCAGATCCATAGCTGGTTGGGAAGGGTGGGGGCGATGACGTCAAAGTTGCCCCAAGATTCAGGCTCCCAAAAATAGTTTGGGAGATTGCCTGCCCTGTGAGTTCTGCTATACTTACAGACATAATTCAAACGGTTTTAGAAGCTTTAGAGTGTTTTCTATCCAATAATTATTATATGCATATATTAGCAATTTTGGACAGATTTTTTTTCAGTTTACTATGGGCACGCAATTCATCCAAAGGGGGCAGCCTAGCCCTAACAAGTTTTAAGGTAAGAGTTCAAGTTTAGGATAGAGTCAAAAATAAAATTGTGCCTAGCACTGGGATCTGAACACAGGACGCTCGGAGCCGGAACTTGCGGCTTACGTCCATCCACAACGCCCTAGCAAGCCACAGGCCTACTTGATGTTAATAACACACACCGTTGCCCCTAAGTGCACAGTTTTGAAGGCATCTCCTGATGTCCTGGGGACCTGGATGAACGTTGAATGTCGCCTTGGATCTGGAGTGACCTGGCTTGACTTAGCCCATGTCCCCTTGACAGTCACACACACACCTGTGACCGTGCAGCCCAACCAGGTCACTTCAGCACAGCCCAGCTCTGACTGTCTCATTCTCCCATCACACAGCACAGTGGAGAGATGAGCTGCCTGCCTGCTAGTGAGAGTCACAAACACTCAGCATCTCCCTGTCACAGCATGCTTACTCAGCCTCACCTTAAATGACACACCCTCCTCATTCAAACACATTCACTGTTAGAGCCTCACCTCTGTGCACGGAAAACAGACACTTTGCATTCACACACCCACCTCTGAAAACAGCACACACCCTCCCCATTCACACACACTCTGTCACAGGCTGCTTCCGCAGCCTTACCTCACCTCTGCAGGCAGGCAGGGAACAGCAGCCTGGGCACAGCAGGACCATGCAGCTAAACTTCCTCATGCCAAAACTGACTGAGCCAGTGATAATGTCAAATACCATCAACGCAGGCATTGGAGCAAAACATTACACATTTACTGTATGCAGATCTTTCCATGACACAGACTGAACAGATGAATCCAGGGGGAAGCTATGATCACTTATTGATGTCACTTCTTAAATCCACTTCAATCAGTGTAGATGAAGGGGAGGAGACAAGTTAAAGAAGGATTTTATGTATGCCATTCAGAGGGTGAATGGGCAAGACAAAAAATATATAAGTGACTTTGAACGCGGTTTGTGTCAAGAACTGCAACGCTGCTGGGTTTTTCAAGCTCAACAGTTTCTCGTGTGTATCAAGAAAGGTCCACCACCCAAAGGACATCCTGCCAACTTGACACAACTGTGGGTAGCATTGGAGTCAACATGGGCCAGCATCCCATGGGGGGGGGGGGCTCAATATTAGGGAAGGTGTTCATAATGCTTTGTACACAGTGTATTTGTATCAGCTATAGTTAAACAGCAAATCTACAAGACAAAATTAGGGGGGGTTAACTGAGGGAGATGTGTACACAGAGATGCAGTACATTAACACACACACATGCCAAACAGCTACCTGGACTATTTGCATTACCCTTTTTTGCACAAACTTTTTGATTCTGAGTCTGGCTATGAGTACAACACACAGGGCTGGAAAGATGGTGACCTTCTGCAGCTCTTAACCTTTCCCCCTCTCCACAGTGACCTTTAACCCCTGACCCAACTCACCGATCTCGCAGCTCTCTCCAGAGTAGCCCTGGGGGCAGTAGCAGCTGTAGCCGTCGCCCTCCGGCAGGCAGCTGCCTCCATGCAGACAGGGGTTGGTCTGGCACGGGTTGTCTTCAGCTGTAGAATGGAGATAGAGCAGGGGGGTTAACCGAGGGAGATGTGTACACAGAGATGCAGTACATTAACACACAAACAGCTACCTGGACTATTTGCATTACCCTTTTTTGCACTAACGTTTTTGACTAATTACAAACGCTGCTGCTACTGTTAATTATCTGTTGCTTTAGTCCTAGTTTATGTACATATGTACCTCAATTACCTCGTACACATCGCCTCGGTACTGGTACCCCATGGCCTGATATACCCCTTGACTTTTTTCAAATTTTGTCTTATTCTAAAAAAGAAAATGTTCCCTCATTTTTTTTCCCCTAATCAATATCCCAAAGCAAAAACAGGTTTTTAGAAAATTTGACGAATTAAAAAAACTGGAATAAACGGAAATAAAACATTTTCATAAGTACTCACACCCTTTGCTCAGTACTTTGTTGAAGCTTTCCGAAGGCACTGTATAGCCAATTTATGTGTATTTGTGTATTTATTATTGCTTTTATTATTAGGCGTTATTACTTTTCTATTGTTTCTCTATTTTCTTTCTCTCTGCTTTGTTGGGAAGGGCCCGTAAGTTCCAGTCCGCAAGGTGTATCTCTACAGCATGGGCATATCTCTGGGTGGCGTGGACATCTCCATGCATGCACCCTATCAACATAGAACTCATTCAATATTGCACCATCCCATTCTCTGGGCTCTGTCTACAATCATAACCAGTAGTATATAACAGGAAAAATGAATCATAACCAGTAGTATCTACCAGAAACATAGAATAATACTAGATGTTTGGTGAATCTATGAATTATGTCTGACCACTGGAGTCTTAGCCACTCAAAATATTTTTGGAGGAGAATAGTTTGATATTTAATTCAGCAGGGTTAATTTGAATTTAAAACCATTTGACATGATATATATTTATTTACCTATGGGCTGTGAAATGAACAAACGTAGGCTGTCTGGCATAAGCTTATTCCCACACTTTACAATAACTCTGTTGCAATGGTCTTAGGTAGCCTCCGTATAGGCGATTCCCTCCATCGCGACACTGCTGCCCAGTTGAAGAGCTTGTGATCTCCATGTAGCACCACAGCACCATGCACCTTCGGAAAAGCACCCCTCAGCCTCAGATGTCTTTCTGGAGGCATGCAGCCATATAGAGCCATTATACCCTAATGTAGGTCTATTTGCCTACAAGCCAAATAAAGTGAAGAGCATGCATGATGTGTGCAACTAGTCATTCCAACATATTTGAACATTTAATTCATCCTTCATTCAGTCAGTATGTCATCCATTCAGTCAGTATGTCATCCATTCAGTCATTTGTCTGAGTTGCAATGGGAACTAAAATCAAACAAAATCAACTCAGACAAATGACTGAAAGAGAATAGAACAGAATAATTTTTATTGAAATCCATGTGTGTATTCAAAATGATCTACATTTGCCAAAGTTCTTTAGCCTATCACTTTTATAATTCAATGTTTAATTTATTTCTCTCTGCATTGTTGGGAAGGGCCCATAAGTAAGCATTACACTGTTGGTTTACACCATGTGACAAATAAAATTGTATTTGACACGCACAAGTAAGTGAATGCACACACGCAGGCACACACACACACACACACACACACACACACACACACACACACACACACACACACACACACACACACACACACACACACACACACACACACACACACACACTGCAGTTCTCTCTCAAGCACACACACAGATAGATTTACACATACTAGAATTCTCCCTCTCCGGGTCGGGTGAGCTTGTATCTTTCCCCTCATACATCATTAAGTAAGCCTGGGTATTATAAATGCTGGAAAAGAGATGTAGCGCATCAGATTGTGTCTGGGCCTGGAAACTTATCTGGGTTGGCTAATACAACCATACTTAATGTAGCTATCTCTCCCCACAGCAACGAAACAAAGCCTCATAACCTGGTGCTGTGCAACTTTCCTTGTCAAACACCAGCACCGTCCTAAAAGTAGAGCCTATAATTACGACTTAATCTATTCTCTCACCATTTATCCCAAAATGTTTCCCTTGAAGAGCGGTGCTTGGATTTATAGACGGCCAAAATAAAATGTGTTAATTACCTCGCAACAACACGGTCATATGGCATTAAAAGAGGTGGCTCCAAGGGTGCCTGACTGGGCGATGATCAGGTAATTTATGACTACCCAGCTCATCAGAGTGACGCGGGTGGGTGGCACACATTGTCCTCCCCCCCACCGAGCATCCGTCCTGATAAAAAGGAGTGGGGGACAGACAGAGCAGCCAATCTGTCACCTTGTGGAAAGGAAAGTCACAGTCACACGGCCAGCACCCCCCCACCCTCTGACTTGGGTGTCTCTCACTCTCTCAAACAGAGTGTGTCGCTGAGAGGGTGAAGTGCAGTATGAAGGACCTGTTAGATTGTCTGTCTTCTGTATTATTCCTCAATCTAAAGCTCTTCAATGTGAAGACTGGGGCTCTATCTGAGAGAGTCACTGGCACGTCATGGTTCTCTGTTACTTGGTTATCTGTGGTAGCTCATCCACCACTAATATATTCATTAGCATCACATATCTGACAGTGGCCTGTTTAGCCCTGCGTGACAGTGTGTTGGTAAAGAATCCACACCTGCTCCATTTTTTTATGTGATGGTTAACAATGACTGTGTGGGTCTGACGACACAGCTCTAGTCAGCAGGGTCCACAGCAGATGGGACTGTTTGCACTGATAAATATCACAACCGCCAAAAATGCTCTACCTCCCTGTTATTGGTAATGGTGAGAGCTTAGCATGTTAAAATTCCTTCATGATTATCTGAAATCATAGAAGCATCCACACAAATGTAAAAATGTTCAGAAAAATGTTTTATTCTTATTTACAATGAAAGGGACTCCAAAATGACACAATGCATCATTGACCATTCATTGCTGTTGGGCACAAAAAAACATAAAACACAAAACAAAAAAACTATTTTGTAGAGTCACAAGCTTGATTTCAGGGCTGATGTTATGGGCGGGCCTTAGGGGGCCTGGTAGGCCCTACCATACCTCCTTGCCCGTCCAAATAAAATATTGAAATATTGATAATTCTTTGCCCGAGACGTTTGCCGACAGAACGATGCAGCTGACCGAGCTGCTGGCGTTATGTGTGCGAGCGTTGCAAAATAAATTTACACATACAGTGCATTCGGAAAGTATTCAGACCACTTGACCTTTTCGCTCCAGTCTGAGGTCCTGAGCACTCTGGAGCAGGTTTTCATCAAGGATCTAACTGTACTTTGCTCCGTTCATCTTTACCTCGACCCTGACTAGTCTCCCAGTCACTGAAAAACATCCCCACAGCATGATGCTGTCACCACCGTGCCTCACCGTAGGGATGGATCCAGGTGTCCTCCAGCCGTGACACTTGGAATTCAGGCCAAAGAGTTTAATCCTGGTTTCATCAGACTAGAGACTGTTGTTTCTCATGGTCTGAGTCCTTTAGGTGCCTTTTGGCAAACTCCAAGGTGGTTGTCATGTGATTGAAAGATGAACTGAGGTCCACACTCCAGTCCAGTTGGTGGTGGTAATGCACCTTAAAGTTGATTGCCTACCGCTATATAAAGTCCACAGAAGAAGAAGAAGAAGAAGAAGAGGATGACTGAAGGATTAGAGAAAACTAGAAAATAACTAGGTTTCCCCTTTTATCTGTGGCTTAATTGTCGGAATATTGAAACACACAATTTTGTGTGAATCAAAATGGCCAAAAATTCTATAAAGATCTCGAAAAAAAGGAACTTGTGCATTTCAGGTAAAATACAACCCAATATTCATATCCCAGGACAAATTAGCTAGCAAACGCAAGCTATCTAAATGGTCATGAATGTTCCATGTGTTTCGACCTGTCCCCAGAAATAGTCGGTTCAGAGTTCGTTTTGATATTTCAACCTGCTTGCCCTGATCACATCTGGTGTGGATGGACAAAATCAATGTGCACGTGCCCAGTCTAGTCAGCATGTGTCACAGTTAAAGCATCGAAGTGATAGTGTGGCATGTCGTAATATTTCTGGCCAGACAGCATCAGATACATGGACTACATATAGAGGGGCGGCGCTGTTTCGCGTGTTCGGATGCTTTCTCCTGTAATATACACTGCTCAAAAAAATAAAGGGAACACTAAAATAACACATCCTAGATCTGAATGAATGAAATATTCTTATTAAATACTTTTTTCTTTACATAGTTGAATGTGCTGACAACCAAATCACACAAAAATTATCAATGTAAATCAAATTTATCAACCCATGGAGGTCTGGATTTGGAGTCACACTCAAAATTAAAGTGGAAAACCACACTACAGGCTGATCCAACTTTGATGTAATGTCCTTAAAACAAGTCAAAATGAGGCTCAGTAGTGTGTGTGGCCTCCACGTGCCTGTATGACCTCCCTACAACACCTGGGCATGCTCCTGATGTGGTGGCGGATGGTCTCCTGAGGGATCTCCTCCCAGACCTGGACTAAAGCATCCGCCAACTCCTGGACAGTCTGTGGTGCAACGTGGCGTTGGTGGATGGAGCGAGTCATGATGTCCCAGATGTGCTCAATTGGATTCAGGTCTGGGGAACGGGCGGGCCAGTCCATAGCATCAATTCCTTCCTCTTGTAGGAACTGCTGACACACTCCAGTACATGAGGTTTAGCATTGTCTTGCATTAGGAGGAACCCAGGGCCAACCGCACCAGCATATGGTCTCACAAGGGGTCTGAGGATCTCATCTCGGTACCTAATGGCAGTCAGGCTACCTCTGGCGAGCACATGGAGGGCTGTGCGGCCCCCCAAAGAAATGCCACCCCACACCATGACTCACCCACCGCCAAACCGGTCATGCTGGAGGATGTTGCAGGCAGCAGAACGTTCTCCACGGCGTCTCCAGACTCTGTCACGTGCTCAGTGTGAACCTGCTTTCATCTGTGAAGAGCACAGGGCGTCAGTGGCGAATTTGCCAATCTTGGTGTTCTCTGGCAAATGCCAAACGTCTTGCACAGTGTTGGGCTGTAAGCAGAACCCCCACCTGTGGACGTCGGGCCCTCATATCACCCTCATGGAGTCTGTTTCTGACCGTTTGAGCAGACACATGCACATTTGTGGCCTGCTGGAGGTCATTTTGCAGGGCTCTGGCAGTGCTCCTCCTGCTCCTCCTTGCACAAAGGCGGAGGTAGCGGTCCTGCTGCTGGGTTGTTGCCTTCCTACGGCCTCCTCCACGTCTCCTGATGTACTGGCCTGTCTCCTGGTAGCGCCTCCATGTTCTGGACACTACGCTGACAGAGACAGCAAACCTTCTTGCCACAGCTCACATTGATGTGCCATCCTGGATGAGCTGCACTACCTGAGCCACTTGTGTGGGTTGTAGACTCCGTCTCATGCTACCACTAGAGTGAAAGCACCGCCAGCATTCAAAAGTGACCAAAACATCAGCCAGGAAGCATAGGAACTGAGAAGTGGTCTGTGGTCAACACCTGCAGAACCACTCCTTTATTGGGGGTGTCTTGCTAATTGCCTATAATTTCCACCTGTCGTCTATTCCATTTGCACAACAGCATGTGAAATTTATTGTCAATCAGTGTTGCTTCCTAAGTGGACAGTTTGATTTCAGAGAAGTGTGATTGACTTGGAGTTACATTGTGTTGTTTAAGTGTTCCCTTTATTTTTTGAGCAGTGTAGTATGGAGTGAGATACTTGCCAAAAGGTTGAATATATGTATCGTTAGAATCGTAAGAAAATCCACACGTAAATTGTTAGGATTGCAAGAAAAGCCATACGTTAAACATGACGTGAAATTTAATCTGGGAACAAGCCAACACCATGTTATGATTACGGACTAACCTTTTAGGCTTGAACAAATCTTGTGTTGCAATTCTGAAGTACAATAATACCTTTCCGAGTTTTGGCAGTTTCATCTCACCAACACAAAAAAAAGGCACACCAAACGGCCTGTGAGGAGCACTATGCGAACAATTACAACACAGAAGAACGTAAGTCAAGGAAACTGGAAAGAGGTTTTCTGCACGTTTTCAAGTTAAACGTGTCCAATTCTTTATTACTCCTCAGTTGAGTTTACTTCACATTTAGGTAGCTAATGTAATGGATTTGTTTGCCAGCACAAGTCTAGATAGCGCTAGCTGTATTATGCCTACAACAGTAAAGTTTCAGTCCGCTAGGTGTATCTCTACAGCATGGGCATATCTCTGGGTGACGTGGACATCTCCATGCATGCACCGAATCAAAATTTGACTCATTCAGTCTTGCACCATCCCATTCTCTGGACTCTGTCTACAATCATAACCAGTAGTGTCTACAATAAATACTGAATCATTAACAGTAGTATATACCAGGAATAATGAATCATAACCAGTAGTATCTACCAGAAACATAGAATAATACTAGATGTTTGGTGAATCTATGAATTATGTCTGACCACTGGAGTCTTTGCCACTCAAAATATTTTGGGGGGAGAATATTTTGATATTTATTTCAGCACTCAAAATTTTGACCAAGCATATTCTGTAAGAGGGGTTAATATGAATTTTAAATCATTTGACATGATTTATATGAATTGGTTCATGAACATATGGACTTTGTACAAGGGAGAGGTTAAACGTAGGCTGTCTGGCATAAGCTTACTTTACAATAACTCTGTTGCAATGGTCTTAGGTAGCCTCCGTATAGGCGATTCCCTCCATCGCGACACTGCTGCCCAGTTGAAGAGCTTGTGATCTCCATGTAGCACCACAGCACCATGCGCCTTTCGGAAAAGCACCCCTCAGCCTCAGATGTCTTTCTGGAGGCATGCAGCCATATAGAGCCATTATACCCTAATGTAGGTCTATTTGCCTACGAGCCAAATAAAGTGAAGATCATGCATGATGTGTGCAACTCGTCATTCCAACATATTTGAACATTTAATTCATCCTTCATTCAGTCAGTATGTCATCCATTCAGTCAGTATGTCATCCATTCAGTCAGTATGTCATCCATTCAGTAATTTGTCTGAGTTGCAATAGGAACTAAATCAAAGAGAAAAGAACTGAATTCCATGTGTATTCAAAAGTATCAACATTCTTTCGCCTATCACTTTAATAAGTAAATGTTTCATTTAAGTCTATTCAAAGAAAAAATAGGCTTTCAACATGTAGGAATCATTTCAGAACTCAATTTCTGTTTTAAAACTAATCGAGTAAAGGTAAACGTAAAGTAAGAATTGAACGTGTGAATGTTCATTCATAATCATAACATCCCTGTGTTTGTACGTTTACAGATCTAATTAAATGTTTTCGTTTCATGTTTGATGCATGGCTTTTCTTATGATCCTAACAAGTTATGTATGGATATTCTTACGATCCTAACGATATGCATGTTCAACCTTTTTGGCAGCTATCTCGCTCCATACTATAGTTTCAGCAGAGAGGAAGAGACTAAGTGAGAGGGCTCACTCTCACCAAAATCCGTCCATTATAAACCATATGCGTTTCTATGAGAATAATATGCAGACCTAAGCTTGTCGCCTGACCTCCCGCCTTTGGAGCAAAGACTCACATTGTTAGTGCATAGACATGAGCATTTCGTCATTACAGATCTCAGCCTCCTGTGAATTGGAAAGGAAAGTTGGCGTGTGCACAGTGCACTGTTAGGATGCTGGATTGCCCTAAAGTAAATGTATGTTTTGCCAAAATTATATAATTACTCCTGTCTAAATAAAATAATTCAAAATACTTCACCAGGCAGCATGACTTAGGCACGAGGCAGTGCTTAATTTGAGTCGGATCCTGGCACCTCTCAGATTGACTTTGTTCATTCCGGCACCTATTTGCCCGGTACCTCTCGCGGCATGATTTATTAATTGTTTCACTGTTCACACTGTAAACATTCTAGTAAAAGCGATCAGCGTTAAATTAAGTTGCCTCCTTGTTATTTCTCCCACCCCTCAGAAAGACAATAATGTAAAAGTGCTGTGATCCTTCTGTGTAATCATCATATCCTGCCACACTGATTCCAGACCTGCTCGCTTATTTGTACATAGAGATTATGCAGAGGGGGATTGGGGTAAGTAACTGATCTTAAACCAGAGAACTGTCAGTCGCGGAGTAGAGGAGTGAGGAGAAAACTGTTCCTGATGGCGATGCCTTAGCTTGCAGAGCTGCTAATCCCGTCAGTTCAGCATAACCATCGGCACCACCACTAGCTAGTAGGCCTGCTAGTGAGTCATACTCAGCGGGAGAGGGAGACAGGGAGCTGGGGGGGACAGTACATCATCCACCAACAAAGTTCTCGGAGCGGGTGCAATTTGCAGTTCAAGAACAAGCAAACGTATAACCTTTGGCTTGTCATGCAGAATTCAAAGCTGGGCTGTACAACACGCAAAAGGATAGGGAGCTTGTGTCTAGAAATGACTGGAGGGATTAAACTAGCAAAAGAAGGGGCAGAATGTAAAGTATCATCCTCTGGCTCAGACTTAAAAACAAAACAAACGAAGAGCCCTCAGAAAAAAAGGTTTTTGAACATGCCCAAACCAAGTCACATTTGGTGGCAGCAAGCCTTGTAGACAAGGCTAAAGAGGACACCCAGGTTACAGTTAATACTCAACATGTAAAAAATACTCTACAGTCAGAATCTTCAGAACAGGCTTAGAAGGAGGCTGAACATCACAGGCCCTCTTATGGCTTTGAGCAAGAAGTTGACTGTCAGGATTTATAAACTTTTTCTGTACTGTGAAGTTAATCTGAATATGTGCATCATATCACATGGGCTGGAGGTCTATATATTCTCATATGTGTATTCTGCTATTCTGTTATTTGAACTTATACTCCGATATTGTGATATTTGTTCTACTGCTACATTGATGTCTTGATAATTAGATGAAATT
Organism: Oncorhynchus tshawytscha; assembly: GCF_018296145.1. Lineage (NCBI taxonomy): Eukaryota > Metazoa > Chordata > Actinopteri > Salmoniformes > Salmonidae > Oncorhynchus > Oncorhynchus tshawytscha. Next base: position 52,342,499 of record NC_056433.1, read on the forward strand.
CGTGTCTTGTAACACCCACAGCTGAGTGTGTGCGCATATGCATATGGCCTTATTATGGATCCCCATTAGTTCCTTCCCAGACAGCAGCTACTCTTCCTGGGGTCCAAACACATTAAGATACTTACATTACACATAAAACAAAATATAAAACAGTACATCATGTAACATTATTACACCACTACATATCTACAAATGTATAATATCACCATACAACAATATTACAATGTACGTGTCCCGTTCGCCGTAAAGAGGAGACCAAAGCGCAGCGTGATTAGAATACATTCTTCTTTTAATGAAGGAAGAACACGAAGAACAAACTAACCAAAACAACAACACGACCGTGACGCTATGAACAGTGCAGACACAGGCAACTACACATAGACAATAACCCACAAACTATCCAAGGAATATGGCTACCTAAATAGGGTCCCCAATCAGAGACAACGATAAACAGCTGCCTCTGATTGAGAACCAATCTAGGCAACCATAGGCGTAAAAAAATGCATATATCACCCTCGTCACACCCTGACCTAACCAAAATAATAAAGGTCAGGGCGTGACAGTATGTGTGTATAGAGTGTGTGTGCTAGCGCTTGTATACCTTTGTGTGTGTTTCTTCACAGTCCCTGCTGTTCCAAGGTGTACTTTTACCATTTGTTTTGTATCTGATTCTACTGCTTGCATCAGTTACCTGATGTGGAATAGAGTTCCATATAATCATGGCTCTACTGATGTAGTACTGTGTGCCTCCCATAGTCTTTTCTAGACTTGGGGATTGTGAAGAGACCTCTGGTGGCGTGTCTTGTGGGGTATGCATGGGTGTCAGAGCTGTGTGCTAGTAGTTTAAACACACAGCTCGGTACATTCAGCTTGTCAACACTTCTTACAAAAACATGTAGTGATGAAGTTAATCTCTCCTCTACTTTCATCCATGAGAGATTGACATGCATATTATTAATGTTAGATCTACATGTACATTTAAGGGCCAGCCGTGCTGCCCTGTTCTGAGCCAGTTGTAATTTTCCCAAGTCCCTCCTTGTGGCACCTGACCAAACTACTGAACAGTAGTCTATGTGCGACAAAACTAGGGCCTGTAGGACCTGCCTTGTTGATAGGGTTGTTAAGGCAGAGCAGTGCATTATTATGGACAGACTTCTCCCCATCTTAAATCAAATGAAATCAAACTCTATTTGTCATATGCGCCGAATACAACAAGTGTAGACCTTACCGTGAAATGCTTACTTACAAGCCCTTAACAAACAGTGCAGTTCAAGAAGAGTTAAGAAAATATTTACCAAATAAACTAAAGTAAAAAAGAACATAACAATAATGAGGCTACATACAGGGGGTACCGGTACCGAGTCAGTGTGTGGGGGTACAGGTTAGTTGAGGTAACTCTCAACGCTCCACTACAGCGCCATTGACGTTAAAACCTCTTCAGGCTAGGGTCTATTTTTCTCCACTTGTTACTCTCCACTTGTCTGCTTGTTACTGAGGCCCAGAAGCCAGGATATGCATATAATTGGTACCATTGGATAGAAAACACTTTAACTGAAATGTTACAATAATATATGAGACTATAACACAATTGATATGGTAGGAGAAAATCCAAAGAAAAACCAGCCAGATTTTGAGAGCCCATGCTCTTTCAATGGAAAGCTAATGGTCATATGCAATTCCAGCTCCCAGATTGCAATTCATATGGCTTCAACTAGATGTCACCAGTCTTTGTTCAAGGTTTCAGACTTGTTTCTTCCAAAATGAGGAAGAATTTTGAGTTTTGTTACTGGGAGTTAGAGTTGGAAATCAGTCTGTGCGTGCGCATTGAAGAGGATACCCACTTGCTAATTTTGCTTTTCTATTGAACATACTTCCTTCCATATGAAATATTATAGTTTAATTACTTTTTAGGGTACCTGAGGATTAGATAGAAATGCATTTTGACTTCTTTTAACAAAGTTTAGCGGTAGCTTTTTGTATTCCTTTCATGTTGAACGAGTGGATTACTCAAATCTATGGCACCAACTAAACTGACTTTTTGGGACATAAAGAAGGACCAAACTACTGAACAAACTATCTAACAAAACGACCATGCATGTTGTAGCTGGGACCCTTGGGATTGCAAATCAGAGGAAGAATTTCAAAAAGTAAGTGAATACGTGTAAGTGATTTTACAAAGGCTGTGCTGGTTGAAAAATATTTTGATGTGGGGCACCGTCCTCAAACAATCGCATGGCATGCTTTCACTGTAAAGCCTATTGTAAATCAGACAATGCAGTTGAATTAACAAGAATTTAAGCTTTTAACCGATATAAGACACTTGTTATGTTTAATATCCACATTTTTATGATAATTTATTTGAATTATGCGCAATCCAATTAGCAGAATGACTTTTGCTTCCCTCCAGGTCTGGGGGCACAGACTTTCTACGAGGCTTAAATTGAAGATATGGCAAATAGGAGTGGAAATATCGTCCGCTATTACAGTAATGTTCCATCCAGGTTGCAAGACCCCGGTGGCTTGTCATTGTTGATAGACACAATACTTTTTTCAACTGTTCCACACACACTTTACGGAATTCAAAAATACAATGCTTGTCTTTTATAATTTTGTCAGATATACTTTGTTGCTGCACTTGCCAAGTTTCTTAATCTTGCCAATGAAAAAATCATTAAAGTGGTTGGCAATATCATTGGGTTTTGTGATGAATGAGCCGAAAATGTCATTTAAGGTGCTCCACTATCATTCTTTATATCATTTTTTAAAATTTCATACTATAGTTTATTTTCATTCAGTTTAGTCACATGATTTCTCAATTTGTGGTACGTTTGCCAATCAGTTGTGCTGCCAGACTTATTGCCATACCATTTGCCTCATCCCTCTCAACCATACAGTTTTTCAATTCCTCATCAATCCAAGGGGATTTAACCATTTTTACTGTCATTTTCCTAATGGGTGCATGCTTATTAGCAACTGGAAAAAGCAATATATGTGTAAAGTGCAGCGTCTGGTTGCTCCTCATTACACACCACAGACCAGCAATTATTCTTTATATCTTGAACATAAGAATCACTACAACAATTCTTGTATGACCTCTTAAACACTATATTAGGTAATTTTGGACACCGATTTTGCCCCCAAAAATTGTATTTTTTTTTACACCTTTATTTAATCTTTATTTAACTAGGCAAGTCAGTTAAGAATACATTCTTATTTTCAATGACGGCTTAGGAACGGTGGGTTAACTGCCTTGTTCAGGGGCAGAACGACAGATTTTTACCTTGTCAGCTCGGGGATTCAATCTTGCAACCTTACGGTTAACTAGTCCAACGCTCTAACCACCTGCTTTACATTGCACTCCACGAGGAGCCTGCCTGTTACGTGAATGCAGTAAGAAGCCAAGGAAAGTTGCTAGCTAGCATTAAACTTATCTTATAAAAAACAATCAATCAATCATAATCACTAGTTAACTACACATGGTTGATGACATTACAAGTTTATCTAGCGTGTCCTGCGTTGCATATAATCGATGCAGTGCACATTCGCGAAAAAGGACTGTCGTTGCTCCAACGTGTACCTAACCATAAACACCAATGCCTTTCTTAAAATCAATACACAGAAGTATATATTTTTAAACCTGCATATTTAGCCAAAAGAAATCCAGGTTAGCAGGCAATATTTACCAAGTGAAATTGTGTCACTCCTCTTGCGTTCATTGCACGCAGAGTCCGGGTATATGCAACAGTTTGGGCCGCCTGGCTCATTGCAAACTAATTTGCCAGAATTTTATGTAATTATGACATACATTGAAGGTTGTGCAATGTAACAGGAATATTTAGACTGATGGATGCCACCCATTAGATAAAATACGGAACGGTTCTGTATTTCACTGAAAGAATTTCGAGATGATAGTTTCCGGATTCGACCATATTAATGACCTAAGGCTTGCATTTCTGTGTGTTATTATGTTAGAATAAAGTCTATGATTTGATAGAGCAGTCTGACTGAGCGATGGTAGGCACCAGCAGGCTCATAAGCATTAATTCAAACAGCACTTTCATGTGTTTTGCCAGCAGCTATGCTGTTTATGACTTCAAGCCTATCAACTCCCGAGATTAGGTTCGTGTAACCGATGTGAAATGGCTAGCTAGTTAGCGGGGTTTGTGCTAATAGCGTTTCGAACGTCACTCGCTCTGAGACTTGGAGTAGTTGTTCCCCTTGCTCTGCATGGGTAACGCTGCTTCGAGGGTGGCTGTTGTCGATGTGTTCCTGGTTCAAGCCCAGGTAGCAGCGAGGAGAGGGATGGAAGCTATACTGTTACACTGGCAATACTAAAGTGCCTGTAAGAACATCCAATAGTCAAAGGTATATGAAATACAAATCGTATAGAGCGAAATAGTCCTATAATTCCTATAATGACTACAACCCAAAACTTCTTACTTAGGAATATTGAAGACTCATGTTAAAAGGAACCACCAACTTTCATATGTTCTCATGTTCTGAGCAAGGAACTTAAACGCTAGCTTTCTTACATGGCACATATTGCACTTTTACTTTCTCCTCCAACACTTTGTTTTTGCATTATGTAAACCAAATTGAACATGTTTCATTATTTATTTGAGGCTAAATTTATTTTATTGATGTATCATATTAAGTTAAAATAACTGTTCATTCAGTATTGTTGTAATTGTCATTATTACAAATACATTGTAAAAATTGGCTGATTAATCGGTGTCGGCTTTTTTGGCCTCCAATAATCGGTATTGGTAAATCATAACCGGTCGACCACTACTAGATATGGCTACTATATTGTAATCACTACATCCTATGTATTTGGATACTGCTTTAAAGCACATTTCTGAGTTTGAGTTTATTTTTTATTTTTACAGGGACAGTGCACATTAATCAACGTTTCAGTAAAAGTGCCGGTTTTAGCCAGCCGGCTAATTTTCAACCGCAGTCCCTGGGCAGGTTATTAAAAACAATTACAATATAGACAATAGTAACATAGAACAAGCAAGACATAGCAACATAGGATAAGCAAGACATAGCATACAGACAGAGCAACATAGAACAAAAAGCAGCAAGACAAAATTCATAAAAGCAACAAAGTGCTTCTGCAGCATTAGTAAAGATGTGAGCAATACATGTTGATGATTTCATTCCTGTGCTGTTTGTAACTACCCTGGTAGGTTGACTGAACAAGGTTGCAGGCACTGTTTACAGTTTGAAGATTTTTCTTGAGTGGACAGCTTGATGAATGCCAGTTAATATTTAAATCACCTAGAAATATAATAAAATGTAACAACGTGTGAAACCTAGCTATGTTGTAGAAAAACCCTGATTTGAGTTGTGGCTGTCAGTAAAAAGTGTCTAAAATATGTGTAAAGACCATAGCTGTGTTTGAATACCCATACTAACATAGTGTATACTACATACTTAATGAGTATATATGACATACTATACTATTAGTTAATTTTAGAATACTGTAAACAAACAGTATTCTTTCAGTTGAGTGTACTAGCGCTTCACAATTATTGCTAGCTTGTTAGCGTAACAAATTACTATCTAAACATTTTACGACTTCGGGTACGTTTGTAAATTCAATCTGGAGTGCCAGAGAGCACTCAGTGTGCCCTGGGTGTTCGTAAATTCAGAGCGTGGTCAGATTGTCCGTTCGTAAATTCAGAGCATACACTGGACGCTCTGGTCGAGGAGTAGGGTTGATCCGAGCGTCCTGACCTCACAACGGCAGTCAAGCACACACACTGACTAGAGTTGGTTAGCTTGCTAGCTATCTCCATACATAAATAAGAGCACACCTCACTCTGTCCATTTTATTCACCCTAACATAGCTGGTTAGGCTGTTTTCATGTTATCCAGAGCGTCGGTGACTAACTGTGCTGCTGGCAACAATTTAATGACCCTTTTTTTTGCCGACGTTTACTGACACCGGCCATATTCAACGGGTTTTGAGCATTCGTAAACTCAACAATTATTCTGCACTCTGGCACACTTAGACGATAGTGCTCTGAAATCGGAGTAGATGTCCAGAGCGAATTTACGAAGGCCTCCGAATGAATAATGTCCACTGAGAACGCGCAACTTTACCATTTAGCTGAGCTAAGAATGACGTGAATAATCAAGTCAATAAACGTTGGGTAGATATCATATAGTTAAAATACTGGCAAGTTCGATTTATTAGTAGCCAACTAACATTATGTAGCTAGCTAACTTACCGATACATACTGCTGTAATGATATGCTATTCGGTTCGTAAGGATAGCATAACTAACAAATTGTCAGCAAACATAACGTGTAACTTATTTGAAAAGCCATTACTTTATTACATTGCTCAACATTTTAACATTTGTCACAATTATTTAAAGCAATGAAATTGTATCCACTCATTTCGGATATTTTCCTCAATTTTCTTGAAATCTGAAAACGTTGTGAAGCAATGTCCATTTTCTGAAGAATTGTATTATGGGCCCTAAAAGAACTGAAATAGTGTCCACTGCTTGTATACTTCATATTTTGGCGAATGTAGTATGACATCCGGGAACTTGTATCCATACTATGACCAATAAGCATACTACATACTCAATTTACATCACAAATAGTATGCTTAGTATGAGTATTTGAACAAAGCTAATGTGTCTTGAGTCAAATGTAAAATGTTGTATTAAGAAGAAGGGGAGGGGTGTGGCGAAGATATGGTGCATCTCCAGAATGCATGCATATGCAGGAAAGTGTCCATTTGGCAATGTCTTATTTCTGATTGCCTTAACGCACCATGTACACCACTTATTTTTTATCTTAATCTCACACAAGTAAACAAAGTCTGTATATAGTAAACATTCATTGCGAATGATAGTTACTCAGTATTTTAAAAATCATTCCAATGCTCCCAGCCTCAATAATCACCAAGCCTCGGTGTGAAAGAACAAAATATCATGATCTGATTATCCCATATATCCAGTGGAAATGTCATAAAGAACATATTTCTGTCCCAGCTAACAGGCGCAGGAAAATTTGAGGGCCCGGAATAGACTAGTTAACACAATGTTGCAAGTTCATTAGCGACAGCTTCAGGCCAGATCTGTTATAATCTGATGCAATATTGAACTTCAGTAGAACTAGCTCAAGTCGAGACAAATAGAAAGGGAGGCAGACAGGCAGAATAGAGATGAATGTGATTGAAGAACCAGAATTTTCATCAGGATATTTTCTACTGTTTTTATTTGTCGGCTTTAGGCCTATGTATTTTATTTAGTTGATGGATGATAGGCCTACTGCTGCATTGGTCGATAAGCTATCTCTGAGTTCTATGCTCTCATTTCTTTAGCCACCAATAGTGTATCAATGTGTCCATATGGCAAAGGTTAGTGCTCTCCCCATAGTATAATTTTTACTTTGAGATTTCTATCATTTTACTTCAGATGATTATGATTAACCACGTGTCAATGATATTGAGAAAATAAAGTGTTATTATTGAAATGAAGCTGTTCCACAAAAATGTGCATATATATATAAAAATTAGGGATGCACAATATATCGGTGAACTTATCGGAATCGGACGATATTAGCTAAAAATGCCAACATCAGCCCGATGTCTAGTTTAACGCCGATGTGAAAAACCGATGTCAAAGCTGACGTGCATACATATATAACGTAATGACGCCACGTAAGATTTTGCGAAACACGTGCAACACAGCATTTCTAACCTAGCCCACAAAGTCTGCTGTGTGGGCAGTCATTTGAAAGAGTAAGAATATTTCAGCGAGACCGGAGTTACACAGTAATAGCATCATTTCTATTAGTTCACGACAAACTATGGAACGCTGTTTGGGTCTTTCCATGTCAAAAAAGTTACACGCCAAATATCACTATTTGACGCGTTAAATAAGCTTTTCATTTGACATGTCAAATAACACAGCTCCAATATAGAATGTTGTGTGTTCTGAATTTGCACGTGCAAGCCAAGCACCACCACTACTATCAGTAGTACTGTCAAAGCTCTACAAAAAAGTCTGCAAACACTGGCTATGAACGATGTGTTTACAATACCGCGTTGGTAATAAAGCATTATCTGTTCGACCGCAACTTCTGGGATAGCTAGCTTTAGCTTGGTACCTAGCTAGCACCAATACAACCAGCCTAAAAACAATGACCAGTAGAAACTGCAGTCATTTTCACTATTCTTAGCAATGATTTAGGAATCTTTGTGAGTAAGTATTAGCTAGGTAGCCACTTGTTGGTCGCCTATTGAAATTGAACTTCAGTTCATGAAAATAAATAGCTAGCCAGCTACTTAACCCTGTTGCCCAAAGCTAACGTTATAAGCAGCCAGCTAGCTTCATCTGGCTAGTGAGGCTTGACCAGACCGGGTTATGTGTCCTGGTTGAGAATGAAACGACTGAACAATGAAACAGCACAGCAAGTAAGTGAAAGAAATAGATTTGATTATGTTTTACTGGTAAATGCCAACAAAAGAAAGTTTTGGTTAGTGTGTGTGGGTGTTTGTAGCCTTTATTTAACTAGGCAAGTCAGTTAATATCAAATTCTTATTTTCAATGACGGCACCGCCCTATGGGACTCCCAATCAAGGCCGGATGTGATACAGTCTCTATTCGAACCAGTGTCAGGTTTTTTGGCAAGGAAAATATTGGTTATCAGCCCGTCAAATCGGTGCATCACTAATAAATATTCTTAACTAGCACACAGATTGGTAGAACAAATTGTAAGCTTTCCCACACTTGAAACTCATGAGTTGCCTATGGTCTTTACCCATTTAAAAAAATGTGTGCAAGCGCCTGCATACATAGGAGGTCCCGTAAAAAATGGGCCCGCCTATGGAAATCAAATGCCCGTCCAACTGATTCCTTCTGGAGCCGGATCTGCTTGATGTAGTCATTGCATGGTAGGCATATGGGACCAAATAGTCCTATTTTTGACTAAATGTAATACAATACAATATAAGTGGTGTGTGTGTGTGTGTATGTGTGTGTGTGTGTGTGTGTGTGTGTGTGCGCGTGTGCGCGTGTGTGCATGTGACTAACTCCTCCAGGCTAGTAAAGAACAGAGGTGAGCGTGTGTTCCTTTTCCTGAAAAGATGAGGAGGCTAGGGTCAGCCTGTTATATCTGGTGTAATTCTCCTGTCTTATCTGGGGTCCTGTGTGAATTTAAGTATGCTCCCTCTAATTCTCTCTCTCTCCTTCTCTCCCTCCCGGAGGACCTGAGCCCTAGGATCATACCTCAGGACTACCTGGCCTGATGACTCCTGGCTGTCCCCAGTCCACCTGGTCATGCTGCTGCTCCAGTTTCAATTGTTCTGCATGCAGCTCGGGAACACTGACCTGTTAACCGGATGTGCTACCTTGTCCCGGACCTGCTGTTTTTGACTCTCTCTCTCTACCGCACCTGCTGTCTCGACCTCTGAATGATTGGCTATGAAAAGCCAACTGACATTTACTCATGAGGTACTGACCTGTTGCACCCTCTACAACCACTGTGATTATTATTTGACCCTGATGGTCATCTATGAACGTTTAAGCATCTTGAAGAGCAATCTGGCCTTAAATGGCCATGTACTCTTATAATTTCCACCCGGCACAGCCAGAAGAGGACTGGCCACCCCTCAGAGCCTGGTTCCTCTCTAAGTTTCTTTGTAGGTTCCTGCCTTTCTAGGGAGTTTTTCCAGGCCACTGTGCTTCTACATCGCTTGCTGTTTGGGGTTTAAGGGTGGGGTTCTGTACAGCACTTTGTGACATCTGCTGATGTAAAAAGGGCTTTATAAATACATTTGTATGATAGCCTCCCACACTCTCCTGTGCTGCAGGACCTGATACACTACTGTGAGGTGATAATAACATGATTGTTGGCTTTGACAATGTATCAAAGAGATTGGAGAGAAGCCATTACAGTGTGGGTTTATAAATTCTTAGATCAATAGCAAAAAAAATAGTATGTGAAACAGTATGTGATTGGCAAGCATACACAGCTCATCTGGAAACCTTTATCCAATAAACGAATAGAGAAATTAACACACACATCCACTATAATTATTACATCATACCTCCTCCCCACTTTCACACCCCCACTACCGCCTCAAACCCCTACACACACACACACACTGTGTGGACACTGCAGCAGTGGTTCCCAGACTGAAAGATATTAGCCATAACAGGCTAGTGTGAGTGTGACATTGCGCTCTCTTTGCAGAGGGCTGTTTGCCCCTCCTGTCTCCCCCTCCTGTGTTCTTCCAACACAATTAGGCGGGCCAGTGACAGGCAGTGTTTTAATGGGCTGGGTGGACAGCGGTGTGGGGCTATGGAGTGGCCGGGGGAGACAGGGGCTAGCCTAGTACTGGCAGCTGTCCATTGTGTGTCTGCTCCAATACAGACGCTAATAAACACATCCCAGGGGATACAGTGCTTTTGTCTTGTCCTGACCTAGCTACTAGAGGAGATGATGTGAATAGAACATCTCGGGCTGGCTGGCATTCTAGTTCTGTTCTGATCCACAGCAAGGGCAGTGTAGGCCTATGCCAGAGTGCTCACTAGAAATGTTCCAACATTTGCTAGCGGTGCGTCGGTAAAATCACAGATGAAGCCAAGCCAGGAAAAAAAGCCATATTACAACCTGTGTGATAATTGCGTTGTTTGCTCTATAACCTGTTAGTTCATATTCCTTGACACTGTGATATATAGGCCTAAGGCAGAGATAATAAGAAGACACAGTGGCAGAATAAATTCAACCACACCTTTGTTTCATCACAAAACCGGAGAGCAACATCTGTCCAGTGAAGTCCACAAAATATATTACATGTAACAAACTGCTACATGACCTACAGCATGGTCAAACAAATGAATGTTTCTGACATTTTCGGACAACAATTGATTTAGAACCACGGAGAGTTACCACAAATCGCAAAGAAAACAGCTCAACGCTGATTGCCAATTATTTTATTTATTTTTTTATCAAGGGAGGCCAAATACTTGCTGGCTTCCCTTGCATTCAATGCTACCGGCGGCAACAATGTCATACTCTTTATGACCAGACAGCATCAGATAGCTGGGCTACACATACAGAGGGGCGTTGTGTCGCTCGCTCGGATGCTTTCTTCGGATACATTCAGCCTCTTGCGAATTGAAGGAAATGTATGAAACACAGAGATGAAAGATACATTATTTTATGTATTTTTTGGGGAAGCCTGGCTTCCCTTGGCATCCATGAATACACACCACTGCCAACATTTATGGTAGATATGAATTCAGACAATAACATCAGTGTCCATTATCTACATTGGAACTGTGATCCATTAAGTTATCACTGTTTCTTTACATTTCTCTGGCCTTGTGTGTGTAGGCACAGTATCTGGTGTTGATAGTTTATGCACCAAGACTGTGGTATTAGAGCAGAAGAGGAAGGGCCACCTCTCTCAGGCTCAGATGCTGATGTATGCGTGTGTGTCTCCGTCTGCGTGAGCGTCTGCGTGTGTTTGATGCTAAATGAATGCTTCTACTGTGTTGTCTTAATGGTCTGTCAGCAGTCTCAGTAGTCTTAGTACACAGATGGCGAGCAGCACTATCCCATTTGGGTGTAAACAATCGTGACTAATTGTGTGAGAATTGGATCAATGTCGTATTCCGCGGTACCAGATTAGTAAACTGCATTTCTTTCTCTTTGAGCGGAGTTTTTCATATCGTCGTAGGACACTCAATAAAAGTTTGTCCCGGTTTGATTTTGTTTCATGACGGAATAATGTGGTTGAAAAGATCCCAGTGACTCACTCTCTCTAGACCTCATTATATATAGAAGCTGTTTCATACTGTTTGATGTAGTCATTGCATGGTAGGCATATGGGACCAAATAGTCCTATTTTTGACTAAATGTAATACAATACAATATAAGTGGTGTGTGTGTGTGTGTGTGTGTGTGTGTGTGTGGGTCAGTTCAGTTTTGGTTCCACGCAAGGAAAATGTAACCCTAGTGTCCCTATTTCCCTGCTGGGTGAGAGCAGGGCTAACTGCCATTTCTGCTGAGTGCTCCCTGAAAGACTGAGTCAGAGCAGCCATTTACCTTCTTTGTTTCACTCAACACCAGTCCCACTTCTCTCACGTAGGTGCACAAACACACACACAGGTACACACACACACACGTGCAAGAGAGATGACAGTATTCACTTCCTTACAGCCTCCTCCAAAGTGAAAATTGTTTTTCCCTTGGTTGCTAGCATGTGTGTGTGTGTGTGTGTGTGTGTGTGTGTGTGTGTGTGTGTGTGTGTGTGTGTGTGTGTGTGTGTGTGTGTGTGTGTGTGTGTGTGTGTGTGTGTGTGTGTGTGTTTGCGCGTTTGTGTGAGAAAGAAAAACAAGGAGAGCAAAAGAGACAAAGACACAGAGGGAGCTGCCTTACTTTTTTTGTAATGCTAGCTGCTGGCTTGTGATGAATTACAGACTACTCTTAAAAAAGCCACTCTTTTACATTCCATCTCTGTCTCTACTGCTCGGACTCTGACATGGCACTGTAAGGGAGGGGGGACACTGCAAGGCCAACCTTACTGTTGGTCTCCAGTCAGGACTACAGTAAAAGCATCGTGGTTTAGCATGACAGTGTCCTTATGAAACGGATTCTGCAGAGTCCTCTGTCATCCTCCTATTAGATTCATATACAGTATCTGTTCGTAAAATACTAGGAGACTAGAACTGCTTAACATTAACATTACAACTTAAAAGGTTGCTCATTAAAAAAACTAGGTTTTTAGGGGTGTGGTTCGATGTGGCAGTTACTGATGTTTGTCCCCCATGAGACACCATTGTAACAAAGCCAGAATCACTTCCTGAAAATAGTCAGAATGAATCCAAGATAACTCAAGAACGCTGTAGTTAATTTGGATGTTTTTGCTGAGGAGGTTTCAGTCGTGCAATCTTACATCTAGCTAAGGTGTTTGGTGCAGTATTGACATGTGTGACGTGTTGTCTTATGTAAACGAAGTCCGATCCGCTGCGCTGATGTGCAGGCCTGTCTGTGTGTTCTGAGGTAGGAGTAGATCGACCTCTGAAATCAAAACCCAACCCTCAGACCCTGACAAACTCTTGTCCTCAAATCTCACAAAACTCGGTTTTATATCCTACTCTCACTTTTTAGTCAATTTTGTCATTGAAATAAATGTCAGTGACTAATATCGATGTGACATGTCAGTTCTCGAGTTCAGTAATAATTTTAGTTCGAATTTGAGGACAAATCTGTTCTATTGACACATACACACATTCATCTCTACACATAAACACAAGTACACACAAGGACACATACACCCAAACACCATTACTGTGGAAGCTAACGAACCTTGTAATAGCTTTCCAGAGACAAGGATCATGGGATTTGCCTGTTCAAGAACAATATCAGCCATTGCCTATACCATGCAACACAGCTGGACCTAAAATTGAATGCCACACTGGAGAAAATGTCCTGAATCCCTTACAGTTAAAGGTTTTAGAATTACTACATTTAACAGCGAGGGTCGGGGGAAATATAACAAATCACAGTCACCATGTCAATCTGGTCAACCACAACCTGAAAAATGACTCACCTATACATATTAGGTCAGTTCCCTGGACAAATATTAAAGCTACTGGCCTTCAAAACCGTATTCCAAGGAAAATCTCTATTAAAAGTGCATTATAGTGCAGGACAGGCTTAATCTGTGTCCAGGAAATGGACGCCTACAGTTGTACATAAAGCTTTGATGTTTTATTTCTGTTAATTCCCCCTTTCTTTATTTCTGCTACTTCATATGCTGCTGCAGTATACATACTGTAACTGTTTATATAAATGTATCAATTCAACTCAAACTCAAATCAAACACGCTGCTATCGCCTGTACCATCGCACAGTAAATGACCTACACGTTTCCATCTCACTACTGACAGGGCAGGGAGGACAGCAGGCATACGATCCAATGTATCACCATGTCCTCAGATAGACATTTCACTCACTGCAGATGAGGCTATAATTACTGCAAAGGCAAGCTGAATGCACACCCAGGGAATATGAAACCTATTTATCCTGCAATATAGATAGCACTTCTCTCTCTCCTCTCTGTGGTGTAGACCCAATGCAATCTCAGCTCACTGCAATAAGAGTGACTTAGAGGTTGCCAGGTTCCTGATGCTAACAGAGATGAGAGAGAGAGGGGGGAGGGGTGGGGGTGGGAGAGGCGAGAGAGACTTTGACTTTTTGTCTTACTTTAATGAGACATCCTCATTACACAACCGCCCCACACACACACCCCAATAAAAATGCAGAGAGAGGAGGATGAGAAAGAGAGAGAGAGAGAGAGAGAGAGAGAGAGAGAGAGAGAAAGTTAGAAGACTGGTCTATCAGTGCTTCATTGGTTGGTTAAGCTTGGCCCTGCTGCATTGTGCCCTGTGGTGGCTGGCTGTAACATGGCGGTCAGTGTGGTCAGCCCAGAGTCTATAGAGAGGCTGACCTCTGTGGTTGGGTTGGACAGTAATCACCAGAGAGCTGTGGTCTGTTTGATCTCTGTGGAATGAGACCCTCCTTTCTCTTCGACCCAGCTGCCAGTCCAACAGACCATCAAATGTATTTCTGCTATTTGAGACGGTTTATGGGATAGGCCTACCACAGTCAATACCAGTGGCGGACAGCTCCCGTCTTGCTGGTTTTGGTGTCTCCTTAATAATTAATTGATCAATTAATGTCATTGATTGAAAAATGTTCAGGTATGTTGACTAAGTGACAAACCGGCTATACTTTGTTATAGGATAAGTGACATTGCTTTAGATCAGGGGTGGGCAAACTTTTTGGTTCGGGGGCCACATCGGGATTTTGAAATTCAACGGAGGGCCGCATTTTTTGGGGGACCAATTGTTTGTTAAAATCAATTTGCGGGGGCCTCCTGAGTGGCGCAGCAGTCTAAGGCACTGCATCCCAGTGTTTGAGGCGTCACTACAGACCTGGGTTCGATCCCAGGCTGTCACAGCTGGCCATGACTGGAAGACCCATGAGGCGGTGCACAATTGGCCCAGGATTGTCCGCGTTAGAAGGTTTGGCAGGCTGAGATTTTCTTGTCCCATCGCGCTCTAGCGACTCCTTTGGTGGGCCGGGTGCATGCACGCTGGCACGGTCACCAGGTGCATGGTGTTTCCTCCGACACATTGGTGCGGCTGGCTTCTGGGTTAAGCAGGCATTGTGTCAAGAAGAAGTGCGGCTTGGCTGGGTCGTATTTTGGAGGACGCATGGCTCTCGACCTTCGCCTCTCCCAAGTCCATACGGGAGTTGCAGTGATGAGACAAGACTGTAACTACCAATCAGATACCACAAAATTGGGCGGAAATAAGGGGTAAAAAGAAGAAGATATTATTTATGTATTTTTATATATGTCTTGCGGGCCGGATTGAAGTGCCAGGCCAGCCGGATACGGCTCCCTCCCTTGCTTTAGATCCAGAGAGTGATGATGTCCTCTGTAAGCCATAATATGCAACACAAAGGTTTGGAGAGAGCAGGTGTGACCAGCTTGATCAAATCCATTAGTCTATGACAAACTACGATGGATGGACAAACCAGGAGATCTATTTTGGTCTGGTCATGTCATACATTGGTGCTGTGTGTGCGCTCGTGCGGGATGGTGTGCATGATTTTGGAGGGACATGCAAGTATGGAAATGTAAACAGAAAAGTTGAAATGTTAGAGTTTATCTTTCCCCTCTTAGCCATGCTTTCAGAGTGCTACAGCAAATTATATTAAAAATGTAGGAAATTCTGTGCCACAAGGATTCATTTCCCTCTCACAGGTCCTTCTTAAATCTATTTTTGCACAGAGCCCTATCATCCCAAAGTAAAACCTTTCCATTTGCGTCAACCTCTTGCACACACACACACACACAAACACACATAGCTTAATCAGAAATGCATGACACTTACAATTAGCTCCACTGGGAAAGCTCGGGAGAGTTAAACCCAGAAAACCTTCACCACCCGAGATCACCTCCTAGCATCACACTAAATTAGCAGGGAGAGAAGCAGCAAGCAACCAGTCGACTGGCTACTCAATAGAGACCAATTATACAGGCCGAGAAACAACAGTGACGGCCAAATTGGGATATTGTTACAACAAGAGCACTTTGCAGTGAGCCTAAATAAATTGCATTATCTGAGCTGTCACACTCCTGAGGAAATAGTCCATCCATCCATTATCATCACAGACACATTCTACTAGCTTTGTTTTCATGGTTTGTTTTCACCCCCATCTCCAGCTTCTTTCAGAGAGAGGACTAGGTAGGAGAGCCGTTGGAAATCATAGCAGACAGTGTACCCTTTTAGTGCATACCGTACCACATACACCCAACATCTCGAGGAGCATACAGTCCTTTGCACATTTCACAGGGTTGGGAAGTAACTGATTACATGTCATCTAATTACAAAACACTAACTGAATCGGTTACGTTACCAACAAAAAAATATGGTAATAAGGTTATAGACACTTTTGAAAAACTAGATTATTACTTAAATTGAGAAAAGATATTTGCAAAAAAATACATTATGACACCTTTCTGTTTTCTCAATGATAGTCAATTCAGCATTGAAAAATGGTGCAAGTTTAAGTTTGTTCCACCTGAGCGAGTCTGACCACAAGTCAGAGACCACCGTGATGACACACCAAACATGTTTGGTGGATCCTTTTTTGTGTTATTCTTCTAAAGGGAAAGTAATCCAAAAGTTACATTGCTGATTACAATTTTGGGCAACTAGTAACTGTAACGGATTACATTTAGAAAGTAGCCTACCCAACCATGATGGTTCAGACAAAACCATCAGTTATGTAGGAGGAGAGTACAGCTGTGGTTATGGCCTCTCTAGAGCTGGATCTCTGATGGCAGACGTTGCCGGCTGTTCTGTTTCTGTTCCACAATTCATGTCTGGAGAGCTGCTGCTGACAGCTTCTCTAATAGGAGCACTGCCATGCTGGAGGCTACAGAAGGCTGCTAATAGCAAAGTATAGCAAACTGAACCAGCCCCTTAATATCTCCCGCCTCTTCCCCCTTTTAACGCCCCATTCTGTGGGTGAACTCTCTGGGTACCGCCTGGCACGCCAAGCTCCATCATGCCCTCCACAGCCAGATTGCTCTCTCCCCGAGCTGGTAATAGCATGATGCGATGTGACTGCAATGAGCTCACTGCCTCCAAACTAACTGGAACATCTTCTGAAGTAGAGGATGCATCTCCCAACTCATAAAACCAACTGGGTTCCATTTCTTGCCCCGCAACTGAAAAAAATTGTCTATGAATTCATTGTCTTCCCAGTAAATCTTGATTTCAGCACATCTCTAGGTAAATCTGGCTGCAAAATGTAAAACTAATATACCGTATCATGATGACGGCCTCCTTTAAATGTCGTAAGGTATACTGTATGCATAAGACAGTGGTGGTTCTATCGTTATCTTGGCATGAATGCAAGGTTCTAAGCACTATGTGATCACACTCTGTCAGAGAGAAATAAGAAGCGTTGTGAAGCGACAGGAGACCGGATAGGGAAACAGGTTGTCTGTCTAGGTCTTTGTTCTCCTGGCGGAAAGGAGCTGCGGTGAAATGACACATCAGTGGTGGAACCTGAGTCCCCATGCATAATCAGATAGGACTGAATACTTTGTCCTAGCTTCCTCTGGCTCCGGCTCCATCCAGGTCAGAGCTGCAGTTTAGAGGGATCCCATTCTGCAGACAAGGACAAAGCCTCTATTGAGGGTATTATATTCTACTGACTGACAGCCCTCTGACTGCAGACCTCCAGCGTCATTTTATACTTCCTGGGACAGAGAGGTGATGTGATTTGCAGGTTTATAAGACTGCACAAAACAATACAATGACTGATACGGTTTTGAACAAAACACATCAAATCAATGGCACTTTTTAAGAGGATGACATATGGCTCGATAGAGGTTCTTTGCTACTGTCGTTTACGCCCATCTAAAACAGAATGACCAGTATAAAGTGGACAGCCCAAATGTTCAACCACTGAGGACATTAGATTTCGGCTGTGGTTTGTACTGTGCTGTTTCATCTTCCATACAGACAGTTTGTGTACATAAATGTAACAAGCCCACAGGGACGACTAATATTAATTATCTTCTGTGGAATGACTGACCACTAATTTCAAACACTCACAGCCATGCTAGGCTAGGGAAGTAATGCCAGATGGCCATACTAGGCTAGGGAAGTAGCGTCAGGTAGCCATGCTAGGCAAGGGAAGAAGTGCCTGGTAGCCATGCTAGGCTAAGGAAGTCATGCCAGGTGAAGACGTAATGACCCTGAAGAAAACACAGACATAGAATACCGCCCACTATGATATTCCCAGTCTGAGCACCCTAATGATTATGTAACTCTTCTGAATGCAATAGTACACTACAAAGCAAACAATGAACACAACCTTGAAGGATCACACACCATATAAATGAAATGTTATTGTTTACATGGTTAGCAGATGTTAATGCAAGTGTAGCGAAATGCTTGTGCTTCTAGTTCCAACAGTGCAGTAATATCTAACAAGTAATCTAACAATTCCCAACAACTACATAATACACACAAATCTAAAGGGGTGAATGAGAATACGTACATATAAGTATATGGATGAGCGATGGCCGAGTGGAATAGGCAAGGTGCAATAGATGGTATAAAATACAGTATATTCATGTGATATGAGTAATGTAAGATATGTAAACATTATTAAAGTGCCATTATTTAGAGTGGCATTGTTTAAAGTGACTAGTGATCCATTTATTAAAGTGTCCAGTGATTGGGTCTCAATGTAGGCAGCAGCCTCTCTGAGTTAGAGATGGCTGTTTAGCAGTCTGATGGCCTTGAGATAGAAGCTGTTTCTCAATCTCTCGGTCCCAGCTTTGATGCACTATATACAGCAGGGAAACAAGGATCTGGGAAGCAGCCGTTCACTATTCTTGTTCTCTCAGTTGAACTACAGTACTGTACAGAATGTCTCACAATGTCTCACAATGTGCTTTCAGGGGGCTCCAAGGAAAAGCTCCATTATATTTGTAGAAGATTATTATACTATTTCCCCTCTCCAGCACAGGGATTCAGTCATTCACTATTTATAATTGGAACTTGGCTGTACATCCAGCAAAATATAGTTGTTACAGATTCTGCCAATGGTCTATTGTTGAAGTTAAGGAAAATAGTGTGTTTTTTTTCCTGACAAAAACTGTGATACTGTCACAGACCTTTAAGCTGGTTTCACTGAGAGTTTTTGTTTCAAAAAGGAATAAAAAAAACATCTAATCTCACAAAAGCAATATTGGTGACACTTCTTATGAATGCCCTCTTCGTAGTGGTTTTTATTATGAATAATAAAATCTGTTGAGATCTGTTGAAATCTGGCTGAGATTTTCTTGTCCCATCGCGCTCTAGCGACTCCTTTGGTGGGCCGGGTGCATGCACGCTGGCACGGTCACCAGGTGCATGGTGTTTCCTCCGACACATTGGTGCGGCTGGCTTCTGGGTTAAGCAGGCATTGTGTCAAGAAGAAGTGCGGCTTGGCTGGGTCGTATTTTGGAGGACGCATGGCTCTCGACCTTCGCCTCTCCCAAGTCCATACGGGAGTTGCAGTGATGAGACAAGACTGTAACTACCAATCGGATACCACAAAATTGGGCGGAAATAAGGGGTAAAAAAGAAGAAGATATTATTTATGTATTTTTATATATGTCTTGCGGGCCGGATTGAAGTGCCAGGCCAGCCGGATACGGCTCCCTCCCTTGCTTTAGATCCAGAGAGTGATGATGTCCTCTGTAAGCCATAATATGCAACACAAAGGTTTGGAGAGAGCAGGTGTGACCAGCTTGATCAAATCCATTAGTCTATGACAAACTACGATGGATGGACAAACCAGGAGATCTATTTTGGTCTGGTCATGTCATACATTGGTGCTGTGTGTGCGCTCGTGCGGGATGGTGTGCATGATTTTGGAGGGACATGCAAGTATGGAAATGTAAACAGAAAAGTTGAAATGTTAGAGTTTATCTTTCCCCTCTTAGCCATGCTTTCAGAGTGCTACAGCAAATTATATTAAAAATGTAGGAAATTCTGTGCCACAAGGATTCATTTCCCTCTCACAGGTCCTTCTTAAATCTATTTTTTTAAAGCAATATTGGTGACACTTCTTATGAATGCCCTCTTCGTAGTGGTTTTTATTATGAATAATAAAATCTGTGTGTGATTATTATGTATCAAGCATTTCATCTAAAGCAGGGGTGTCAAACTCATTCCATGTAGTAGCGCCGAGTCTCTGCAGGTTTTTGCTTTTGCTTTTGAACTAAGCCCTAGACAACCAGGTGTGGGGAGTTCCTTACTACTCAGTGACCTTAAGTCATCAATCAAGTACAAGGGAGGAGCGAAAACCCGCTGAACCTCGGCCCTCCGTGGAATGAGTTTGACACCTGTGATGTAAAGTGTTATAGATGTGCAATGCAAACAGGGTACTCACACGAGAAGTGTTACCACATGGTGTATGACCTTTCTGTGAGTAGCACGTGAAGTTGGTCCACCAAGGGACCATCTCTCTCAGAGAAACAGTACAGATACATCAACACTATGGATGGAGCTTCAGTGCTTACACAGTGGAGAGGAAGCCTTCCTACAATACGCTTGAAGAAGACAGATAAAACATTCATTCAAAATCTGCTTTGGATACTATTCCTTCAATAGGATGTCCTAAAATAAGACAGGATTATCTATGGGACTAATCTATATAAAGCCACATAAGGAAAACCAGTGGGATCCTGAACTGGGAAGAGCACAGTTGTTTATTAGTGAGGCGGTAGTGTCTACATAACCCCAAGAGATACTCACTAGTCTGCTCATTCTCAATACTTTGGTTCCTTCCTTTGTTTCGCCTTGTTACCGGAACACAGAAAGCCAATGCTTTGCACAGTTAGCGTAACCCTCTTTATCTTCTCCTCCACCATGGAGTACAGTTTCCCCAAGGTGCCGCTTTAGCAAATCCCCATTCATTAAATAAGCACCCGGCGAATGGGATTATATCCAGCATGAACGTTTGATATGGAAAATGGACGTATTAAGGCGTGGAAAAGAGGACTGGAGGGAAAGATGGCGATGAGAAACGAGGGAACGAGGGAATGGTAGAGGATTTGTGGTGAAGCTGTGTTGATATTGGTGATGAGTATAGGGATTCTTGCTGAGGTTAGCTAAGGGCCTTGGGGGCCAGTGTGGGCCATTGATTGTGGCGCGCCTCAACACCAAGGGCCAAGGAGGCTCTCTAAACATTATTACGAAGGGAGACGTAACAATTACCAGAGGAGTAATAAAATACACTATATATATAGTTCTTGTGCTGATAGTTCTTGTGCTGACATATATATATGTGGACACCCCTTGCAACGCTCACTACCGGGTTCCAGACTGCCGCTGGTAGCAACGTCAGCAACGTCAACACAAGGACTGTTCATTGGAAGCTTCATGAAATGGGTTTCCATGGCCGAGCAGCCACACACAAGCCTAAGATCACCATGCGCATTAATAAGCACCGGCTGGAGTGGTGTAAAGCTCGCTGCCATTGGACTCTGGAGCAGTGGAAACGCATTCTCTGGAGCGGTGTATCATGTTTCACCATCTGGCAGTCCGTCGGACGAATCTGGGTTTGGCGGCTGCCAGGAGAACACTACCTGCCCAAATGCAAAGTTGTTTTTTTGATTTAAGCTTTATTTAACTAGGCAAGTCACTTAAAGACTTATTTACAATGACAGCATACCCCGGGCAAACCCTCCCCTGACCCAGACGACGCTGGGCCAATTGTGCGCTGCCCTCTGGGACTCCCGATCACGACCAGTTGTGATGCAGCCGGGATGGGGTTGAGGTCAGGGCTAAACCCCACCAACCCCATATAGTGCCAACTTTAACGTTTGGTGGAGGAGAACTAATGGTCTGGGGCTGCTTTTAATGGTTCGGGCTAGGCACCTTAGTTCCAGTGAAGGGAAGTCTTAATGCTACAGTATACAATGACATTCTAGATGATTCTGTACTTTCTTTGTGGCAAAACAGCTTCTATCTCAAGGCCATCAGACTGCTAAACAGAAATCAGTGTTTCAAGCATGACAATGTCCCCATACACAAAGTGAGTTCCATACAGAAATGGTTTGTTGAGATCTATGTGCAAGAACTTGACTGGCCTGGATAGAGCCCTGACCTCAACCCCATCGAACACCTTTGGAATGAATTGGAAGGCTGACTGCAAACCAGCCCTAATCCCCCAACATCATTGCCCGACCTCACTAATGTTCTTGTGGCTGAATGGAAGAAAGTCCCTGCAGCAATGTTCCAACATCTAGTGGAAAGCCTTTCCAGAAGAGCTGAGGCTGTTAGAGCAGTAATGTTCCAACATCTAGTGGAAAGCCTTCCCAGAAGAGTGGAGGCTGTTAGAGCAGTAATGTTCCAACATCTAGTGGAAAGCCTTCCCAGAAGAGTGGAGGCTGTTAGAGCAGCAATGTTCCAACATCTAGTGGAAAGCCTTCCCAGAAGAGCTGAGGCTGTTAGAGCAGTAATGTTCCAACATCTAGTGGAAAGCCTTCCCAGAAGAGTGGAGGCTGTTAGAGCAGTAATGTTCCAACATCTAGTGGAAAGCCTTCCCAGAAGAGTGGAGGCTGTTAGAGCAGTAATGTTCCAACATCTAGTGGAAAGCCTTCCCAGAAGAGTGGAGGCTGTTAGAGCAGTAATGTTCCAACATCTAGTGGAAAGCCTTCCCAGAAGAGTGGAGGCTGTTTGAGCAGTAATGTTCCAACATCTAGTGGAAAGCCTTCCCAGAAGAGTGGAGGCTGTTAGAGCAGTAATGTTCCAACATCTAGTGGAAAGCCTTCCCAGAAGAGTGGAGGCTGTTAGAGCAGCCCTACTCCATATTGATGCCCATGATGTTGGTATGAAATGTTCAACGAGAAGTCATGCAGTGTAGATAAACCTGAAGGAACTGGAAGAGGCACACTGACAGAAACAGGACAAAGAAAATCAATATTCTTAGGTCTATGGGTACAGCACAGCCTTTTACAGAGCCAGACAGACACCACAGTATCAAGGTCTCGCAAGAAGCCTGGAGACAAACTGAGCATCCATATCGACACTATCCGCAAACAGGGGCCATACAGTATGCCAAGCTGTTTTCTCCAACCCAAATTTAACACTCCAGTTCAGGGCTTCTTGGTTATTAATGTGCGGTGGGTCTAATCCATCTAAGAGCCTTGGCAAAGCTTTAGCCAAGGAGGCCATAATTCCTATTTCCTGTTTGCCACCTCTCAGACAGAGTCTCAGATTGGTGTTTGGTAATTTAAGGGTCCGAAAGACAGGCTGCACACTGTACACCTCCTTCTCCTTCTGCTCTATAACTCTCTGCACACGAATGCCAAGTTGGGAGTCTCTGTGTAAATGTCCTGCAGGGTTACCTTGTGAAGTACGAAGCAGATCGTAAACAAGGAGGTGGATATATGGTGGAGGACTTTTACAACCCGTTTGCAGTATACTTGAATATAAAACAATGTAGTTCCACCTCCATTTCCAGATACTCTGTCCTAATGTCACTGAGTAAATTTGCTTTAGATTGTACATTATGCAAATGAGGAAGAGTAATTAACCCCTTACATGCTGACTTGACCACTTGAGCGCGTGCGCCGTCGCGTGCATGTTGATTTTGTCTCCCAATACCAGACAGGACACACCAGACACGATCAGGTTGACGTCGTAAAAATAGAAGACAGTAGGGCCAAGACAGCTCCCTTACGGAATACCACACGTTACATGTTTTACATTAGAGAAGCTTCCATTAAAGACAACCCTCTGTTAAGGGGAGGGGGCTGAGACCAGCACATTACAACAATACCCTATACTGATATCATGATGAGATAGCTAGAGAGAGAAAGAGAGAGAGAGTGAAGGGGTGGGTGAGAGACCACAAAAAGGAGTGGCGAGAGAAGAAGGCAGAGAGAGACAACAAAAAGGACAGAGCGAGAGCGAGAGAGAGAGAGAGAGAGAGAGTGTTTACTGTACATTTTCTCTTTGTTTATTATCTATTTCACTTGCTTTGGCAATATAAACATATGTTTCCCATGCCAATAAAGTCCTTAAATTGAAATTGAGAGAGAGGTAGCGATAGAAAGAGAGAGAGAGAGAGAGAGAGCGAGAGAGAGAAAGAGTGTTTACTGTACATTTTCTCTTTGTTTATTATCTATTTCACTTGCTTTGGCAATATAAACATATGTTTCCCATGCCAATAAAGTCCTTAAATTGAAATTGAGAGAGAGGTAGCGATAGAAAGAGAGAGAGAGCAAGGCTATTTTTCCAGGACAGATCTGGGCTGTGTTGTGGGGCTCGGGGACAGTGTTACTGCAGTAGCTGATCATTGATTAAAGGGGCTTATGAACTTCCACCTGCAGAAGTAAGAAAGGACAAACACTGCCCCTCCTCCTCCTCCTCCTCCTCCTCCTCCTCCTCTCATCCCTCTCTCTCCCCTCACCCTGGGCCCTGATCTACCCTTTTGTTTACCTGCTCACTCACTCAATCCAGCTGGATGTGGTTGGATGTAGGAAACAAAGTCGTACAGTGATAAAGGACATTTGAGGCATGCCTTCCAAGATATGCAGCTACCAGATGTGCTATGCTGCATTATTCATTCATAGTCATTTATTCTACATAGGACATCAGTGTTCCTTTCACGGACATGAACTTTGCACCGAAATAGGTATTTAAATATTTCACTAGAACTTTCTAAGCAGGAAGTCAGCCCTACTGTGTGGATTTTAAACGAGGCCAAGAGAAAATAAAACTCTTCAACCAAGGATGTTACCTTCCCTTCCTGCCTTCATTGCGGAGTAAAAAATTAAACCCCATACCCATCAGGGTGAATCAATGTTTACAAGTCTATACATGCTGTATCCTTCTGAACATAGACAAGGGCCTCGCTCGGCGAGAGACGGGGTGGGGAAGAGTCAATTACAGCTCGCATCTTCTAGCTTCCGTCAACATTGATTTGCCGGGGCCTAAGAGCTCAGCCTCTCACAGCCTGCCTAATTGCACTAACCCTGACCCTCTAATTACTACACTAAGGCTGTTTCCATTCAACCAGTTCACAGCCCCTCTTTGTTTACAGCAGCACTCTCTGATGCCCAACATACATACATACATACATAGATAGAGAGCCAGAGACACAGAGACAAACAGAGACAGAGAC
This sequence comes from Oncorhynchus tshawytscha, assembly GCF_018296145.1. Classification (NCBI taxonomy): domain Eukaryota; kingdom Metazoa; phylum Chordata; class Actinopteri; order Salmoniformes; family Salmonidae; genus Oncorhynchus; species Oncorhynchus tshawytscha. The sequence continues at coordinate 52,367,754 of NC_056433.1, forward strand.
AGAGACAGAGACAGAGACAGAGACAGAGACAGAGACAGAGACAGAGACAGAGACAGAGAAAGAGAAAGAGAAAGAGAGAGAGCGAGAGAGCGAGAGCATCGGCAACATCATGAAATCGATCGTGGGGCGTCAGATCCCCTCCTACGGATTAGCAGCATATTATGATGAGGAATAGATTTTATAATTATACAGCATGATTACATAAAGGCTGATAATGTTGATGGTAATATAGACAATAGAGAACCTACCTGAAGGGTTGAGGTCATAGCCCCAGGTGGGCACAATGACACCAAAGGGGTTCTTCTCTGTCTTCTCTGTGGTCACAAGGGTTTTGTCCTCCTTAGATTTGGGGTTCCTCCCTCCCAAAGGTTTCCACCCTTTTCCCACCACGAATGACTCTGAAACGGCCAACCTGGACTCGGCCTCACGATAGCTGCTCTTCAGAATGGACAGTGGCGTGGTCAACTGAGTGGAAGCTGTGGCCGTTTGTGGTCCATCTCTGGTCAGAGGTGTGGTACTGATTGTCTTCTCTCTCTCCACCGGAACCCATATGATGGAGATAGGAGGCTCCCTGGTAGAATCTGTTCTCTGGGTGTCTGCTGTGGAGGTTTTGATGGTGGTCAGGGGCTCCATAGGGGCTGCAGGTCTGGAGGTAACCCCAGGTGTGGTGGCCTCATCTAGGCTGCGTTGTCTCTCAGTCACTCTGGTTGTGTTCAGGTTCTGCTTCCTGATCACAGGGGAGAAGCCACCTTTCTTACTGGAGGTGGCTGGAAGCAGTTTCTCAGTGGGGCGTCGGACATAGACAATCTCTCCCCTGGCCTCCTCAACGGTTCCCCCTGGGCCCTGGCTGGAGCCTGCAGCAGAAGCAGCAGCTGCAGGTGAGGTGGTGGGCTGGTCCACCAGCTGCCACTGGGAGATAGTGGTGTGTTCTGCTACTGTCTGGCTCTGGGTTTGGGTCTGGGTGGGTTTCAGTCCAGACACAGGAGGCTTTGTGCTGCTGCTGGCACCGCTGGCTGGATTGCTGTTACCGTTAGATCCAAAGCCTCTTGGTAAGTCGTTCACTCCTTTCCCGCTTCCTTCCGTCTCTGTCTCTTTATCCCCCTCCTCTCTTTCTAGGACGTCATGGGGGATGCTGTGGTCCTCATCCTGGTCCCTCCCCTCGCCAGAGTAGTTCTCTGGGTTGGTTGGCAGGGTCATGACCTCCAGGGGCCCTGCTTTGGCCTCCATTGGCTCCCAGGTGGAATCCTTCCCCACGTACGCCATGTGTCCCTCCGGCACAAGCTTAGAACCCTTCATGGCCTTGAGGGCCCATCTCAGCTGGCTGCCTGTGGCTTGTGCCGGGGCCCCTGGGGATGAAGCCAGCTCATACCTGGTGCCATGGTGGGGGCCTCCGGATACATTCAAAGCCTCCACAGTCTTGCTACTACCACCGGGCCCCAGTTCTGTGAATCCTGCAGGGGGACAACACGCATTCATTAACTTAGAGTGGGAGGGAAATCGGTTGTATTATTTTAATTAAATGCGCATTGAATAAGCAATCATAAAACACGGCTGCCACGCTGCCTCCAGTGCAGCAGTCATTATATTTAAATAATTAAAATCGAGTTTCATTATGTATCATCCTTTTTATATTATTTATCCATTCTTATATCTTTATACCCAGATGTGTGACATAGTGTACAGGGTTTTCCATATGCCAACAGAAATAAAGTGTAAGATATTAAATGGTGATTGGTTGTTGTATAGAACCCCAGGGAGGATGGTTATTCATTTGTATGCTGGAGGCAAACCCTCATTCACGGCAACAATTGACTATAATTCTTGCTAAATCTGTGAAAATATTTATTCTCATTTATTCCATCGTAGTACAAATAATGGTGCAGCTGCTTGTATTCCAGCACAAAGCGCAGTAGCAGACCCACATTGCATATCAGGCCCAGCACACAAATGAAGAGAATCTGGCCAAGGCAATTTCACACTTCATACTCTCTCTTTCCCCATTCCATAGAAACTCTCCTAGACCCCAAGCCAAGCTACAGTCAACCAATCCCTGTACACAACAGTAAAAACGTGTAAAAAAACAATATCCTTTATTTGACTTCCTATACTATACAATATATACGCCAGGGTTGGGGTCAATTCTATTTAAATTCCAGACAATCCAGCAAATGCACTGAAATTCCAATTATCTTCCATGCTTTTCAATGAGAAAACATTTCAAATGGAATTGGAATTTGGTTTAATTTCTGAAATGACTGGAATTGAAATGGAATTGACCCCAACCCTGATCTACACCATTGCTTATTCAGATTAAGCACACCACTTTGCTCCTTCTTGTTAATATACTACACCATACTGTATCTACACTATGAATTATTCAGACGAACTGTGTGGCTTGCTTTTCAGTAGTGCATCTCTTCAGGGTATTACTGTATTAGACAGTAGGGATGTAAAGATTCACAGATATGCATTGGTCCCCGGTGCATTGGTCTGCGGATCCCAAACCGATCCAAATGTTTGTATTTTTTTATTTTATTTTACTAGGCAAGTCAGTTAAGAACAAATTCTTATTTTCAATGATGGCCTAGGAACAGTGGGTTAACTGCCTGTTCAAGGGCAGAACGACAGATTTTGTACCTTGTCAGCTCGGGGATTTGAACTTGCAACCTTTCGGTTACTAGTCCAATGCTCTAACCACTAGGCTACACTGCCGCCCCAAGCACGCATGTAGCACGCATCAGTCACAGAATAGATTCAAACGTGACGAATCGGTGGTTAAATTTTTTGTTGTTGTTGCTCATATTCAATTCTTTTAACCTTTCAAAAATACCTCTCATCTTTTGTGACAACTGATGTGTCCTCCCCTTCAGTGTTGAACTGCATTTAACTGTGTTGACAGTCACTGATCTGCAAGTCATTTAAGCATGCTGAACAACCCCAGGCAATAACAGCCTAGTCAAACTGTGCCCAGTTTCGCACGCTTACCAACTCCAGGTAGGCGGCCTGTTCCTGATCTTGCACATCTGCACGTAACCTTCAGTATTCAAATGCTAAAATAGCTTTATTTTTTTAACCAGGCAAGTCAGTTAAGAACAAATTCTTATTTTCAATGACAGCCTAGGAACAGAGGGTTAACTGCCTGTTCAGGGGTAGAACGACAGATTTGTACCTTGTCGGCTTGGGGATTTGAACTTGCAACCTTCCGGTTACTAGTCCAACGCTCTACCCACTAGGCTACCCTGCCGCCACGATGTGATAATAGGCTTATTAATTGAGTGACATCCTATGTCATTTGCTAGGTTATTGTTATCTTTGCGCTGTTAACATTTGTGTTTTTCCAGAATAAAAGTAAGCTATCAGAGACATCTCTCATCTGGCTATACCTGCTAAAAGGGGTTTACAATATATATTATTTTGATTGTTCAGGTTCAGCATCAGCAATAGTTTTGGTAGTTTTGCCTTAAAAACTTCAGTGTATATGTTCATTTTTATATATACAGGGTAAAATTGCTAATTTCATAATGAGGACAGCAATCACTTTTGTGAGGAGCACTGCACTAGCCAAAGCGAGAGGAGAAGAGAACATTGGCTAATTTGTAAACGATAAACACTTAATCTGCAAAAAATTGAATTAGTGGGTGATGGTGATTTCAAAACAAAAGTGAGGGGGCAAAAAACAGGCTACGTTGCCCCACCTAATCTGATAGTGGGGTGGTAGATGCCTAGTTTCTCTTATGGTTCAGGTCAGGTGCCTACATACACATACACCACACACACAGATCTGTGTTACAGCCTGGATTCAAAACTCAAAACCCGTCTACACACAATACCCTATGATGACAGTGAAAACATGTTTTTAGAATTGTTTGCACATTTATTGAAAATGAAATACTTAATTTACATAAGCAGTCACACCCCTGATTCAATACTTTGTAGAAGCACCTTTGGCGGCGATTACAGCTTTGAGTCGCCTCGGGCATGTCTGTACCAGCTTTGCACATCTGGATTTGGGGATTTTGATTGTTCATTCTTCCTTGCAGATTTTCTCAAACTCTCACAGCGGTGGTGAACAGCAATCTTCAAGTCTTTCCACAGATTTTCAATGAGATTCAAGTCTGTGCTTTGGCTGTGCCAGTCAAAGACTTTCACATTCCTTGTTCTGAAGCCATTCCAGCATTGCTTTGGCTGTATGATTGGGATCATTGTCCTGTTGGAATGTAAATCTTCACCCCTAAGGTTTGCACTCTGAAGCAGGTTCTCATCAAGGATTTGCCTGTATTTGGCATCATTCATTGTTCCTTCTATCCTTACCACTCCCAGTCCATGCCGCTGAAAAGCATCCCAATATTATGATGCTACCACTACCATGCTTAATGGTAGGGATGGTGTTAGATGGGTGATGAGCTGAGCCTGGTTTTCTCCAGATATACAGTAGCGCTTTGCATTCAGGCCAAAGAGTAACATTTTTGTCTCATCAGACTACGTCCTCTTTTGCCTTTTGGTCTGTCTTTCACGTGCCTTTTTGCAAACTCCAGGTGTGCTGTCATGTGCCTTTTTCTCAGGAGTGGCTTCTGTCTGGTGGTAGCTAATCCAGAGAAAAAGGCACATGACAGCACGCCTGGAGCTTGCAAAAAAAGGCACATGAAGTGCTATAGAGACTCAGCCAAGGAAGCCAAGGAAACCTGTTGTTCTGTCAGAGTGGTCATTGGGTTCTTGGTCATCTCCTGACCAAGGTCCTTCTTGCATGGTTGCTCAGTTTGGTCAGACGGCCAGCTCTAGGCAGAGTCTGGGTAGTTCCATATTCTATCCATTTCCCAATGGAGACCACTGTGCTCTTGGAAACTTTCCACACTAGAAATGGTTTTATACCCTTCCCTAGATATATGCCTCATTACAATTCCATCTCAGAGATCTACGGACAGTTCCTCGGACTTCATGGTATAGTTTCTGCTCTGGCATGCACATCTCAAGGATGATCAAAGGAAACGGGATGCACATGAGCTCAATTTTGGAGTGGCATAGCAAAGGGGGTGTGAATACTTATGTAAATGAGATATTTCTATATTTAATTTTCAATAAATTTGCAAAAATGTATAAAAACATGTCTTTACTTGGTCATTATGGGGTATAGTGTGTAGATGGGTGAGAAAAAAAAGAAGATTTAATCCATTTTGAATTCAGACTGTAACACAACAAAATGTTGAATAAGTGAAGGGGTATGAACACTGTCTGAAGGCACTGTACTGTATAGAGTACCTCAAAGTCAGCTTCTAAGTCTAGCTTAACACAGAACAGCAGAGAGTGCTCTCTGAGGTGCAAAGCACCACAGCAGGGGCTCTGGTTGTACTACATAATACAACAAATTACTGTGGGTAGAAACATACACAAATATGTCGACAAATGAAATATTAAAAAAATACTAAATTATTCAGAGGTCTGCATGTTGGCTTCGCCTATGTACTATACGAGTGCGGATTAATTTACATAAGAGATGTAGACTGTGTTATTATCTAATTAATTATTGGAATAATAGCTACTTAACCACTTTGCCTTCACATACTGATGAGATAATGAGTGATTAAATAAATTAATCAAGTCGGATGATCTATTCTAATGGCTTATATATTAAATAAAAAGAGCATATTATACACAGAATGCGTTACGATAATTTCATGCCAGGCCCCATATTATGAATGTCATATTTCACTGCTGTCGTTTGCCGTGAGTTTAGGCTTACAATAAGTCAACACAAAACAAACATCATCGTACCGTGATAAATTGCCTACAAACGGCTAAATCGAGGCAAGTCAATTATGTGCTCCATTGTGGGTTTTCAGTGACAGCGGTGCTGTATATCAGCTGTTTATCCGTCTCTTTCTGGGGTAAACAAGCACAGTCGAACCCTCAGGTCACAATGCATAATGGCAGAAGGGTTGAACCCTTCTCCGGGACACATTATATTAATGCAGTCTCAGCACTATTGTTGTAAGATTCGGCATCTAATTAACACACACAGACTCACACACATGGACACACACACACACACACACACATGCTAGTGTAGCACATGGGGATGTGTGAAATCTACTCCTCAGCCTGAAGAGTCCCCACTTGTGCTAGCTTTTCACATGGCGTGACTGGTAACACGCTTTGGGAGGGTAGTCACGTGTGCTAGCAAAGCAGAGGTCCTGGGTTCAATCCTCTTTTTGAGACGAATCAGGAGGAAGCTGTACTTGCTAAGCAAGAAGCGTGACATCCGTAATACTACCACATACGCTAACACGCACGCGATAGCACACATGCAGTAAGATATGGCGTCTAGTAAAGATGACAGGGAAAAGTTATTATGTGGCGAGTGAATCATGTCACACTCATCTGTCTGGAATGTGATGTTTTATCGAAATGATTTATTCCCACGATGCTTTGCTAAAGCTATGTGGGAAATTAGGGATTGAGGTTCAAGTGTCAAGATTCACATGGAATGTCTTTCCTGACACTTTACTTGAGACGTGCTTCTTCACAATTCTCCACCCTAGCTTCCCGCCAGTCAGAATAATAAAAATGGCAGTATCGATAATGAAGATTTCAGAGATGCAAGTAACAGCCCGCAGTGCTCAATAAAGTAGTTAATATCAAGCGTAATATCAAGCGAGCGATGCCACTTTAAGAGGATGTATCAATTGAAACAGCTTCTTAAAAAACTTCAAAAGCCACTTCCTGATGCCTCCTCTTCTCCTCTCTTCTTTTTGTCCTTCACGGTTTCCCTCCGCTCATCAACGCCATTGATAATGACCGCCTACGTTCACCCAGGGCCGTCCTAAATGGGGGAGACGTAGATGGCAAAGAGTGCGGCAATGAGCACCTAGCCAGCCCTGCATTAATTGGAAAGAGGCTGTGAATAATGTATGCAGACTAAAGCTATATTTTCATCCAGCATAAAACATGAACACCTTGGGGTTAGTTTTTGGTTTCAAGGCGTCCTGGCCATAGAAGGGGCCCTACCTTTATTGAACCAACTTAAACACCTCTGTGCGCGACAAGCTCGTTCTCTCTATTCTTAGCCCTGGTGACTGTGTTGTGTAAGTGGTGGCCCGTATGATTAAACATTGCTTGGTTGCCTTTGCACAGCAGAGGAATCACAGCTATTGATTGTGGTTTGAAGTCGCAGGGCTCTCAAGTGGGGAATATCCCAATATGGTGACCTTTACGACCCACACACCTAGCTCAGCTCTATGGAGAATTAACTGGGGTTTTGGTCACTGAGCCAACAGACAGAAGTAGACATGAACACACACACACACGTACACCTACACAAGGACGTAGACATGTACACAGAGAGACAGATGCGCGCGCACACAAACACACACACACGCGCGCACACACACACACACACAAGCTCAGCATGGCGACCTGATTCCAGATAGACCTTATTTTTATCTATTCACATCAGCTATTGCTTTGGCCTGATTCGCTCTCTGCTCTAATTTTCCTCTTTACACTGCATTTGTCACCTCTGCTGGAAGCAGGCTTAGTGAAGGATGGCTCTGAACAAGTGCTAAAATACACTCAAAGTGCATATAAATTCAATGTAATTTCTCCCTGGGAAAAACAAAGAAGGAAATGGGAGTAATGTTTTGATATTCTAACATCTGTGACACAGAGACGGTGTCTAGGAGCAACAATCTGAAATGCAGAATATCATTTTGGAATCATTTTCCTATTCTACTTGCATTGTCCTCCACAAAGTGGCAGAATGTTTCTCCCATAAATATTGTCCTGAGACAGTGTCTAACAGTATGAAACAAACCTCACCATAGCTGGCGATCCATAGAAACCATATTTTCAATGTACTGCCTTCGTAAACAGCGCATTTTCAATTTCACACAAGCCATTGATTTGGAAGAAAATACTGAGGCCGGAAATATGCCTCGGAAATAGGAACGAAAAAAGAAAATGACTTTTAGAGAGAAAATGTAATGAACTACATTATAAAGAGACAGGGTGTACTCAGACAAGCCACACAGCCTCTCTGATGGATGGATTGCAGGTGGCTCTTACCATTAGAGGAGGAAGCTGAAGGGTTGGTTAGGGATGTGCTTGGATCACTCCCTGGCTGTGTGTACAGGATCACAGGGCCAAATGGGACCACCTCTTTCTCCTGCTCAGTCAGACCCTCCTCTGAGCTGGTGAGCCCACCGGTGGATGTCTTGAGCGAGGAGCCTCCGCTCCGATGCTCCATGACGCCGCTGTCAGTGCTTCCTTTGCTGCCAAGATTGGGCCTCCCTTCGGTGGGGTTGACCTTAGCCGACCCTGGGGGTTCCTGGTCTGCCACAGCTAATGTCCCCTCGGGCAGTGAGGCAGGTGTGGCTGGGGGAGGGGCCTCCGTGTCGGTCTCCACAGAGCCTGTCCAATACTTGAAGGGCTTCATCAGGTTGTTGACGAAGCTGTGGAGAACGCTATTGGCAGTCTGACCCTGGAGCGTTGGAGAGGTCTGGGAGGAAAGAGGGGAGTCGGACGACCCGAAACGCCCCTCCACCTCCCCCTCACCCTCCACCTCCTCCTGGGCAGAACCTCCGTGGGTCTCCAGACTCTCCAGGGCAGACAGACTCAGGGTACTGGTCTTGGTCTTAGGGCTGGAGGAGGCGTCCTGAGGGGCTCCAGTTTTGGATCGGTCCTGGGTCTCCTGGTTCTCCTCTCCCCAGCGCTGGGTACCCTCCCCTGGCTGGAGGTGGATTACCACGTGCTCCTCTGAGATCTCAGAAGACTCGTTGCCTCTAGCGATGGAGCTGATTCCCTCCTTGTCCAGGTCCACGATGCCAGTCCAGGTGGAGGGTTTGGGGAAGGGGTCAGAGCGCTGGGGCTCAGTGTCTGATGAGTTGTTCTCTGGCTCTCTGTATTGAAGGAACCCTGGCTGGGCTGCCTGGACTCCTGCATCACGTTCTGGAATTATATAAAAAATATATATATTAGCATTCTTATTTGCTTTCCTGGCAATAAGGCATGGGCTTTAAATAATAATCTTTGCAATAAGCTATGAATTGTCCATATTCTTATATGTGGATGACCTCTGTTTTTGGTTTTGTTTCAGTAATGAAGTATAAATAATACATATAGACATGTTCTTCTTCTCTATTTGGGTTACTTTCTTTTCGGGAAAAGTCTAAGATAAGAATTCATTATGTCTGTAATCAATTTAGTCCCTGTCAATCATCCTCCATGACACGCCGAGGAGGTAATGCAGACCACACACTGCACAAACACAATCAAATCCAAGCACACAGCACACAGGAGTGTACAATCGTTCCAAAGTGAACTTGAAACTAAGTTAGACAAATCACCAGTGGTCCAGTAACATTATAAACACTCTAGAATGACACTGCAAGGACATTGAGGCTACAGCCAGTGTACATAACTCTGCTGGGTCTCTAAGTCTGTGTTGAAAGCTTGCAGATGCTGATACCAGACACTGGCTGGTTGCTACAGTAGAAGATTTCAGATCCCAGAAGGGACCAAAATGTCACTGAATCCCCTCTGTATTAATTCATGCATGAGACAAACAACACGCACTAATTAACGGGAATTAAAAAGGACGGTTGCCATGGTGATGGCGACCCTGCCATTACCTCGGTAGCAGTAGGCGTCGAAGCGGGTGGTGGTTACTGGGAAACCGGTGCGGTTGGGGTTGTGGTAGACAGTGCGCACCCCCGGATCATCCCCGCCACAGTTGCGCCGGGGAAGGTTTATGGGGTAGCGCACGCTGCCGTCAGCCAGCCAGCCTGGGTCACACTGGTCCAGGCCGGCCTGCCAAGCTAGGTAGAGCTGCCCTGCCGTGGCCAGCTGAGCATTTAGAGCGTGGCAGTGGGTAGAGGCTGTGGCCAGGCTCAGCTTCTCTGGTACAGACAAGTGGAACACCTCACCTGGGAGAGGAGGGTGGAGATGGAGAAACGGAGGTAAAAATGAGGTAGTGTGGGGGGAAGAGAGAGGTTTGGGAGGTACAGGAGCAACGGGGGAGGATGGGAGTACCATATGAAGAAGAAGGGGCGATATAATTACAATAAATTATGAGATGAATAGAGTGGTGTGGAATGTAACATGAGAAGTGATTATAGAGAAGATTGAACAGGTCAATAAACCAACGACCCAGAGTAAGAACCATAGAATACCACTGGACACCCATCCTGTCCAGCTAGATAGCCCAGTCATATGCAAGGTGTCAATAATGACACTCTCTGAAAATGACCTACTTCCTGCTACAGTATCACTATTAACTGAACGGTTTGGCTCTGCACAGTAACAAATTACCCAGGTTCCCAAGTGCTATTTTAAAGGCACCTGCTGTGAATAGGACTCAATCCTTCTGTAGAAGTTTCCTCTGATCCTGGCCACGGCAGTATAACTCACCACCCAGCTACAGCTCAAAATGAGTCAGGCGGTTCCAGCATCGTAGCTCCTGGGGCGTCTGGGGATTTGCAGGGTCTTGCATGACTAAAATCTAATTGACGCCTCCCTCCTACCTTGCAGTTGCTTTGCAAAGCAGTAGACATCAAACAGCTCGTCAGGGGCCCGATTGCCGTAGTTGCGCACTCCAGGTGAGTCCTGCCTGTCGCCATAGCAACCAGGCCTGGGAGACTGGATAGGGTACCTGAGGAGAGAGGCAGGGGTAGAGGAAGGAGGGGAGCCAAAGAAAATCAGGAATTTCTCCAGAAACCTCTCGGCTGGGGGGCGAAAAGCAATCTATATCCGGGCTCCGACTGTGCAATTACTCTGAAGTACATTGATTCAAACAGCAATGAGGGTACAGGCTAAATGCTGATTAAGAGATTATGTATACAGGCATACAGGGGCTTATGGAGGACAACAGGAAGGAAGGAAGGATGGAAGGAAGGAAGGCTTATTACACACTCAGTAGCTGCAATCATGCATGTGCTCGGTTTGCAACAGTTTTCGTCAGACAATGTTATGGCTAAATCTCTTATCTCAGCCTTCCATCCTGGTAGCTGATGTCTCTATTTTTACATTATTAATTGCACGTTTGCCTCCTCATTGATGTGTAGCCAAGTAGCTCTGGAGATGGACCAATTATATGTGTCCCAGGTGGGGAGGAGAGGAGAGGACAGGATGCAGCTCTCAGGGAAAGCTGTCGAGGAGAAATATGCAAGCTGCTTCTCCAGTGCAATTATTGGGAAGACGTTTGAGATAGAGATGTGTCAAAATATCCACACGGACGTTAACTGTCCTACACACGCGCGTGTCCGTGCACGCCCACACACACTGACTATCCGTCATCAACAGACATAATGGGAGGCGGCAAGCTGAAACACAAACATCAACATGAAAGGTTGTTGAGGGATAGTTGTGGCTAAAATGGCAGAGTGTAATGAGGAATGACAGAGCTAGCCTCTGAAATGTAAACAAGCAATTACATCCTTTGATATGAGAGATTCAGAAGATCATGAGGGGACCACTGGGGTCAAAAATCTTTGCATACCTTACTTTCTGAAAGTCATTTCATTCCTTGGTTCCTTATTTGGGCCACAGAGTAATTTTATGAAAGCGAGTTGCCTATCAAAGCCGTGTAATTTTTTGTTAGTCTGAAGTAAACATGTACTTTGCCACTCTTCATAAAGATGTATTACCTCTGACACTTACTCGTCAGAGATATTGCTTTGCATTTTTGCAGCAGATAAGTATCATAAGTAAACAATTTATACAATGCTAGCAGATCTTCTCCCAACATCGGACACTCTCTAGCAGTTAAAGGATGAAATCCTCTCAAGCTCAACATTTAAATTGCCTGGAAAATAACGTTAAGTTTTGTGACTAAAGACACCCTCGTAGCTACCTGACCACCGATTAAATTCGACTGCGCGACAGACCACACATCATTTAATATCCAACTTTTTACCACTGAAATATAGCTAACGGATTTCAGGCAAGTATATATTTTTTTAACCAGAAGGCTAGCCAACTAATGTTAGTCAACTATCTAGCCTGGTGGTTAGAGCGTTGGGCTAGTAGCTGAAAGGTTGCTGGATTGAATCCCCGAGATGACAAGGTAAAAATCTGCCATTCTGCCCCTGAGCAAGGCAGTTAACCCACTGTTCCCTGTGTGCCGTTGTTTAAGGCAGCCCCCCGCACCTCTCTGATTCAGAGGGTTAAATGAGGAAGACACATTTCAGTTGAATGCATTCAGTTGTACAACTGCCTAGGTATCCCCCTTTCCCCTAGTAAGCACTTCGGATACGAGGTTGGGGGTCTCCTTTTTTTTGCAAAAAATGATACAGATATATCTTGTAATTGAACAAAATGGGAACCATAATGGGAACCGTATGCCGATAATACGCAACAGATTTTTTTTTGCTAAACCCCTGATAGTATTAATATTTCCACTGATATGTCCAACATGCCAATTGCTAACCTGTTAGCTAATATTTTTAAGACACCAATAATCCCAAAACATTGATGTCTTGATCACAAGATAACACGGTTGAAGGTAATATATTTCTTAAAAGCTGTTGAATGTGCCAATAATACGGGGTGCTACGCTAAATGCTGTTGTGGCATTTCTTTTGATGTTTCAACTAATATAACAACCCTGGGTTTATAAGCGCGGATATCGACTCTGCCACTTGAGCATGCTGTTGGGGCACGTTTGATAGTGCACTGGACTTCGGGCTAGAAGGTTGAGGGTTCGAGACCTGCTCCCTGTCTGTTTCATTACACTAGGTAGCTAGCTACACACACTCAACCAGTGACCACATCTCTCAATCCATGTTTGGATACCGGGCGCACACAATCTCTGTTCCGAACTTTGACAAATCATTTTTGGGGCGGGAAATTATACCACCACCCAATTGAGCACTTTGGAGACTGTTAGGACAAAAAAGGCATGTGCTCTGCACAGGTAGAGCCCTATCTGTGCACGTGCCTGTCTATAAGGATAGTGGCCATGCTGTGGTGTGTTTTGCTGTGTCAAGCTTCATGCCCGGTCGTTTTTGCCCTTACCTCACGCTCTGGTCAGAGAGCCAGCCGGCATCACAGTTGTCATACCCGTCGGCAAAGGTGGCCTGGAGCTGAGCAGGCGTGGCGATGATAGCCGAGTTCTCCAGACACACCCGCTGGGCGTCGGGGAAGGACAGGGCGTAGCGGTCGTGGGGGGCACGGTAGTGGAACAACACACCTGAGGAGATGATGCAGAGGTGAAAACACGTAGGGCAAAGCCCAGATAATATGGAGACATGGACACACGCTTGTACTCGCACAGACACACGGCTCGAAACCTGCATTACCATGTACTTCAAAATATCTGTATCTGCACAGGAAGTTGAAAAACAGCTCAAAGTTCATTTGCATCAGACTGGCTTATCTTTAGGGGAGAGATCTTGTCCTTGGATACAGTGGATGACAAACAGCAACCATGTTTGCTTTACTGCTTTAGCTTTCCGTCCACAGCAATACCATATCTTCTTATCATATCCAAAAAAGAAACAGTGATTTGAGAGCGATAGTAAAAGAGAGATAGATAGAGAATGAGAAGTGAGGAAGAGGAAACAAAGGAATGAGAGATGAGTCCCATGCGCTCATTCCCTGACCTGCGAATGGCCAGGATTCCTCTCCACTGTGCCGAGAAATGGGAAGGGAATTGCTTTTGAAGTGTCCATCTCATATTTCCCCACCAAGCTAGCATCACTAACCTCCCCCGCATGTGGGGCCACCTCGGCCTGAAATTCACACATCAAACCCCAGCGGAGCCCACTACATGAAAGCCTGTAGACAGGGAGGCTGGGATACAGCTCCAAACATGGGTTCCTTTATCTTCTGATGCTTTGTGCAGCATAATGACAGAAACTCCTCGGGGCGCGGGGCCAATTTGAGCAATCATGCTGCAGGCTAGCCTCAGAAATGAGCCGGTATCCCTGTGGTATGACAGACACACCCACACTTATACGCGTTAAAGCACACACTCACACACACCCACACAGCTACAGCCCTCCATCCTGTTTCCATATAATGCTGTACTGTACACTCCCTGGCTTTTCATTTCTCTTCTCCCAGGGTCTCTGTTTAGGGCTCCTTCCCTCTGAGGCTAGGAGCCAGGCCAAACACAGAGATGCTATCTGCTTCCGTTCTGACGTTTGGGAGACAAATAGGTTTCTGATGAGCACCACAACTACCACACACTCTCTATTTCCACCAAGCCATAAGACATGCAAATCAAATGTTGTTGGTCACGTACCAGTGGAGGCTCCTCAGAGGAGGAAGGTGAGGACCATCAATCCAAACATTTAAAAAGTTATACATTTTAGATAAAACTACACTATCATCCTCCCTCCTCTTAAGCGGCACTGACCGCCACTGTTGCGTACGCATGTTTTGCAAATGTTATCGCAGGTTTCAGCAAAATGTTTCTAGCTCCAACAGTGCAGTAAAACCTAACAATAAAAAACAATACACGTAAATAAAAAAATAGCAGAATGAGCAATGCCAGAGTCCGGAATGTATATACACATACAGTTGAAGTTGGAAGTTTACATACACCTTAGCCAAATACATTTAAACTCAGTTAAACTCACAATTCCTGACATTTAATCCAAGTAAACATTCTCTGTCTTAGGTCAGTTAAGATCACCACTTTATTTTAAGAATGTGTCATGTCAGAATAATAGTAGAGAGAATTATTTAGTTCAGCTTTTATTTCTTTCATCACATTCCCAGTGGGCCAGAAGTTTACATACACTCAATTAGTATTTGGTAGCATTGCCTTTAAATTGTTTAACTTGGATGAAATGTTTCGGTTAGCCTTCCACAAGCTTCCCACAATAAGTTGGGTGAATTTTGGCCCATTCCTCCTGACAGAGCTGTTGTGATTGAGTCAGGTTTGCAGGCCTTCTTGCTTGCACACGCTTTTTCAACATTTCTATAGGATGGAGGACCGGGCTTTGTGATGGCCACTCCGATACCTTGACTTTGTTGTCCTTAAGCCATTTTGCCACAACTTCGAAAGTATGCCGTTTGTCCATTTGGAAGACCCATTTGTGACCAAGCTTTAACTTCCTGACTGACATCTGAGATGTTGCTTCAATATATCCACATAATTTTCCATCCTCATGATGCCATCTATTCTGTGAAGTGCACCAGTACCTCCTGCAGCAAAGCATCCCCACAACATGATGCTGCCACCCCCGTGCTTCACGGTTGGGATGGTGTTCTTCGACTTGCAAGCCTCCCCCTTTTCCTCCAAACACAGCGATGGTTATTATGGCCAAACAGTTCTATTTTTGTTTCATCAGACCAGAGGACATTTCTCCAAAAAGTGCGATCTTTGTCTCCATGTGCAGTTGCAAACCGTAGTCTGGCTTTTATGGTGGTTTTGGAGCAGTGGCTTTTCCTTGCTGAGCAGCCTTTCAGGTTATGTCGATATAGGATTTGTTTTACTCTGGATATAGATACTTTTGTACCTGTTTCATCCAGCATCTTCACAAGGTTCTTTGCTGTTGTTTTTTGCACTAAAGTACGCTCATCTCTAGGAGACAGAACGCGTCTCCTTCCTGAGCGGTATGACAGCTGCGTGGTCCCATGGTGTTTATACTTGCGTACTATTGTTTGTACAGATGAACGTGGTACCTTCAGGCATTTGGAAATTGCTCCCAAGGATAAACCAGACTTGTGGAGGTCTACAAGTTTTTTAGGGGGCTGATTTCTTTTGATTTTCCCATGATGTCAAGCAAAAGGGCACTGAGTTTGAAGGTAGGCCTTGAAATACATCCACAGGTACACCTCCAGTTGACTCAAATATGTTGAGTATACACAACATTGAGAACATAGACTGACAAGGTGAATCCAGGTGAAAGCTATGATCCCTTATTGATGTCACTTCAGTCAGTGTAGATGAAGGGGAGGAGACAGGGTGAAGAAGGATTTTTAACGCAAGACAATTGAGACATGGATTGTGTATGTGTGCCAATCAGAGGGTGACTATTTAACAATCTGATGGCCTAGAGTTAGAAGCTGTTTTACATCTTTGACGCACCTGTACTGTCTTCTCCCTCCAGATGGTAGCTGGGTGAACAGGCCATGGCTCGGGTCGCTGAGGTCCTTGATGATCTTCTTGGCCTGGAGGGCAGGCAATGTGCCCCCGATGATGTGTTGGGCTGACACGCCACCCTCTGGAGAGCCCTGCAGTTGCGGACGGTGCAATTGCCCTACCAGGTATTGATACAGCCGACAGGATGCTCTCAATGGTGCGTCTGTAGAAGTTTGCGAGAGTCTTAGGGGCCAAGCCAACATGTTTTATCCTCCTGAGGTTGAAGAGGCGATGTTGCTGTTGTGCCTTCTTCACCACCCTGTCTGTGTGGATGGACCATTTCAGGTTGTCAGTGATGTGCACGTCGAGGCACTTGAAGCTTTTCACCCCCTCCACTGCTGCCCTGTCGATGTGGATGGGGCGTGCTCTCTCTGCTGTTTCCTGAAGTCCACCATCAGCTCCATCCATTTTGTTGACATTGGGTAAGGTTATTTTCCTGGCACTACACCACTAGGGCTCTCACCTCCTCCATAAACACTCCAGCCAGCTGGTCTGCACATGCTCTGAGCACACCATTCTGCTCCAGTCTCTGAAGATAACAGGAGAGCACAGATACTGAGAAAGCTGTAGATAGTTGAGTGATGCCCTTGTTGCAACACAGTATACAACACTAATACAGTCCTGCCTGTGTGGAAAATCTGAAAGGGGGATGCCTAGTCAGTTGTACAACTGAATGCATTCAACTGAAATGTGTCTTCTGCATTTAACTCAACCCCTCTGAATCATAGAGGTGCGGGGGGCTACTGGCCCAACGCTCCTACCCACCAGGCTAATAGACCTACAATGCAGAGATTATCACCTGTGTGTAGATATGTCTATTTGTGGATCACCACTTAAGCCGACCTGACATACTGTATCTCATGACTGTGGCTGACAGCGAGGATCAATGTCTGGGCTCTAATTGGAGAGACAGACAATTGACCATGCAATATGGGCCGAATGGACAGAGAGAGAACCTAACCAGGGTTTAGAACACACACAAACAAGACAATCCCGGCTGTCCAGAATTAATATGATATTGATATGGCCGGGCAGTATCAATACCTTGCTAATTAATACACTGAGTGTACAAAACATTAAGGACACCTTCCTAATCGTCACGGATCCCCCCGGAACATTCATTACGCACACCTGGCCCCTATTCCCATTGATTAGTAATTGTATAAGTGTGCCCTTCGTTCACCATTGTCCTGTCGATTATTGTTCCCACGTCCGTTGGTGGTGTGAGTACCTATGCATTGGTGCAGCTGTTATGCTGCGTGCTTTATATATTGTGTATTACGGGTGTCGTCCCGTGTCTTTCACCGAGGTTTACCCTCGCTCTTTTGTTTGGGTACAGCCCAGTGTTTTTGTATATGTGTTTTTATTTTTTTAAACTATTGTGTATTCCTGCGCCTGTCTCCAAAATCCTTTACACCAGCGTGACACTAGCATTGAGTTGCACCCTTTCCCCCCTCCCCCCTTTGCCCTCAGAACAGCCTCAATTCGTCGGGCATGGACTCTACAATGAATTGAAAGCGTTCCACAGGGATGTTGACTCCAACGCTTCCCACAGTGGTGTCAAGTTGGCTTGATGTCCTTTTGGTGATGGCCCATTCTTGATACACACGGGAAACTGTTGAGCGTGAAAAACCCAGCAGCGTTGCAGTTCTTGACACAAACCCGTGTGCCTGGCACCTACTACCATACCCCGTTCACTTAAATCTTTTGTCTTGTCCATTCACCTTCTGTATGGCACAGATACACACGGCTCAGTTGCCTCAAGGTTTAAAAATCCTTCTTTAACCTGTCTCCTCCCTTTCATCTACAGTGATTGAAGTGGATTTAACAAGAGTCATCAATAAGGGATCACAGCTTTCACCTGGATTCACCTGGTCACTCTATGTCATGGAAAGAGAAGGTGTCCTTAATGTTTTGTATACTCTGTGTATATTAAACACTTGCAGGAGTTAGTATTGGGGGCTCTGCAATGTAGCGTGACTTGTAATTAACGCTAAGCCCGGGAGAATGTTTGGTGTGCCCTTAGACGGACCAACCGGTAATGGGTTTCTCTTTCTGAAGGGGGTTTTATGGCGTGCTAATCGATTGGCTGGGAGTGGGGACAGGGTTTCCTGAGCACCGAGCCAGGGGTATCTACAGGAGCAATGAAGTGCTATCATGGAGAGAATAGAGAGAGAGAGGAGTAGTCGATGGGGAAAAAACACACTGCTTGATGTCATAATCATTGAGAGCCACTGTCACACACACACACACACACACACACACACACGCATGTAAACATTCCCACACACACAGGAACACACACACAGTGGTTATATCGTGTAATAATAGCGTAGTGCTATATCTGTGCTATTCGCACTGGGAGCCCATGGAGCTAGTGTACAGTATGTGGGTGAGTGAATGAGGCTACTGGGTGTAATGTGGAGCTGAAGATCAGCTGACTGCTGGCAGCATTGTGTAGATCTAGGTGAGTACAGAGCAGCACTGCAAAGCCAATGCATTGAGCAGAGTGCCACTTCCCTTAAGTCATTACTTTAATAGGCATTTATTAAAAACAGCAAGTGACCTGGAAAAATCTGAAAAATGTTCATTTGGTAATTACTATGATACTATTAGCTGATATGGCATATAATATCCAAAGGACCTCACAGAAGTGGGTGGGTTCAACATAAACTACAGCCCAGAGACCTCAACATAACATCAGATAACAACACTTAATTTTCTCATTAGGTCTATTTGCTTTCATGGCATGAAACAGACCTAAGCGACAGGGTCAACAATCTATTACTCGGTCCAGTTGGCACAGGTTGTCACGTTCCCCAGACCAGACATTCCCACACAGTAAACATTATATAATTATATAATAATTCCATTAGCAATGCCAGTTAGAGCTACAGTCAGGGTCGTGCTCATTAGGGACAAAACACTTTCAAGCGTTTTGCAATGGACAATGTAAATGGGCATTTCTTATTGGACCAGCTTGTCCCTCCCTGTTTTGTTACGTTTACTTCCTGTTTGGAGCCTATTGAACACGACTCAGGTGTAATGAGTGTAGCAGGGGTCAGTATTACCTGTAACCTCCAGGGGCACGGTGTCCTGTTCGTCGTTGATGCCCACCACCACCTCACAGCGGTACATGCCCGAGTCACTGGAGCGCAGACCGCTGAGCGCCAGGCTGGCGTTGTAACGGTTGTCCTGGTAACCGGGCAGGGTGACACGCCCCTGGAATGCCTTCTTAACCTAAACCACGAAAAGACATTACAGTTATGAACACACAGTTAGATCAAAATGAAGCATACAGTATGAAACACAACAAAGATGGCAATGAAAAAGAAAAAGGACATTCCACTAAATGTTTGCTGGTCCAATTATTATAGTTGGCAGCAGAAAAACAGTGAGAGGAAATTGATTTAATCTTATTTTCATAGAAAGAAGAAATGATTGTGCAGTACATATAGTACTGCACAGTACTGGATAGACGGCCAACACACTCTCCATACACATAAAACCAACATTTTGTATTCTTCTCACTCAGTCAATCTTTACCTTGACCACGTTGTACTTGGCGACCAGGATGGACTGTTCCCTCTGCCGACCATCGTCGCCCCTCTGGCCCCACACCTTGGTCCACTTGATGCGGGGGGGCTCGTGGGTAGGGGTGGGGCGCAGGGTGAAGACACAGGGCAGCAGGACGGTGTTGGCCAGCTGCTCCCTCACCCTCTGGTGGGTCACCTTCCTCATGTTCACCACCGGGTCTGACCACACCAGGCCTGGGGAGGGGAGAGGACGAGGAGGAAGAGGAGGAGGAGGAGGAGAGATACACAATCAGGTCTACAGTGTCAGACAAAAACACTGGAAATGGATACTAGGTCTACTACGGCATGATACAGCTGCTTTTTTATCCACGTGTCAAGACCTGGTTCAGCTGGGTCAGGTGTGTACTGGGTGTGTACTGGGTGTGTACTGGGTCTGTACTGGGCTGGAAGGGGATCACTGATATACAATACTATCACATTATATGTTCTTTGGCATGGAGAAAGGTGGGGATCGATTCCTGTGTATCTATTGGGAGATGTTGCTCTTGTTCAATCAGTCCTGCAATTGTAAAGTATAACACAAGAGGATGATCTCTATCCTATCTGATTGATTATTGGTCCTTGATTATTGGTCCCAGCAGGGGTCTCCAACCTTTTCTAGCACAAGAGCTACTTTTAGAAAATGAACTATGTTGCAAAATACTATTGTTTTTTTCTTCTTCAAATAAGCACATTCTTCTCTTCTCCTTTACCCTGCAACTCTTCCCCTGGTCCTTCGTGTACAAGATATGTGTTTTCTGTCAACATCAGTGGTAAAATAATGGTTCATAAAGAACTCTAAGGGGGTGCCCGAAAAATCATATTTAGTATTTTCCTGAATTCAGTTTTTTACTCTCGATATTACAATTATTCACAGAGAAACAATTAATATTTATGTTCTGAGTCCATGTCAATACTTAAATCACACCAGAAGACCATTTTTAGGGTCTGGAATAAAAACTAACACATTTAGATTTTTTTTTGTGTAATTCGCCTTTAATTGCACATCTAGCAAGAGAAGACTGGGTCGGCCGAGAGATGTTTCTGCTGTTAGGGCTACTGCTGCAGAACATGGCATGACAGAGTTTGCAAAACCATCACCTCCCAATTGATACAAATAATCATGATATAATTCTGCTAGGTAAGCCTACTTTGCAGTTAACATGTAATTGAGAAGGTTTTGGGGGAAAGTCTTAGCATTGCTAACTAGCTACATACAAGTGATAAACAAATGCGGGCACAAAGAAGACAGACGGGCAATATTGCTGGAAATGATTTTGAAGATATTGTGTTACATTTGGCTATTTAAGCCAAAAGTGGTTAACCAAGGGTGGGATAATGACAATGTGGCTTTGATTGGATTGTATAGTCAGGAGCTTTACGTTTATGACAGCTTGCGATGGAACACGTCAAAAAAGGCATGTACATTCAGAATTGATTGGCGAGCTAAACATAGCTGGGCGCTAAGCTAGTTGTAACTTGCAATCTACACGTTGGAGACCCCTGCTCTACAGTCCCGTAGGATAGAGATATAGACTGTATCTCTATCCGTTCATACCTTTCACCTTATTATAAATGAGGTTAACATTGGAAGCTACTGGCTTTTTTTCTCTACTCCACTCCTCCTCCCTCCACTCCTCCTCCCTCCACCCCTTCACTCCTCCTCCCTCCACTCCTCCTCCCTCCACCCCTTCACTCCTCCTCCCTCCACTCCTCTTCCCTCCACCCCTTCACTCCTCCTCCCTCCACCCCTCCTCCCTCCACTCCTCCTCCCTCCACCACTTCACCTCCTCCTCCCTCCACTCCTCTTCCCTCCACCCCTTCACTCCTCCTCCCTCCACCCCTCCTCCCTCCACTCCTCCTCCCTCCACCACTCCCTCCTCCTCCCTCCACCCCTTCACTCCTCCTCCCCTCCACCCTCCACCACTCCACTCCTCCTCCCTCCACCCCTTCACTCCTCCTCCCTCCACCCCTCCACTCCTCCTCCCTCCACCCCTCCACCCCTCCACTCCTCCTCCCTCCATCCCTCCACCACTCCACTCCTCCTCCCTCCACCCCTTCACTCCTCCTCCCTCCACCCCTCCTCCCTCCACTCCTCCTCCCTCCTCACTCCACCCCTCCCTCCCTCCTCCCTCCACCCCTCCACTCCTCCTCCCTCCACCCCTCCACTCCTCCTCCCTCCACTCCTCCTCCCTCCACCCCTCCACTCCTCCACCCTCCACCACTCCACTCCTCCTCCCTCCACCCCTTCACTCCTCCTCCCTCCACTCCTCCTCCCTCCACACTCCACCCCTCCACTCCTCCTCCCTCCACCCCTCCACTCCTCCTCCCTCCACTCCTCCTCCCTCCACCCCTCCACTCCTCCTCCCTCCACCCCTCCAATCCTCCTCCCTCCATCCCTCCACTCCTCCTCCCTCCCCTGCTCCTCCTGAGACCAATCCAAGCCCAAAGTCATTAAGTTACGTGGGAGTGTGTTGAGATGTGGAGGTATGGACAACATCAGCCGCCAGTGCCTGGGAAGGCCAGCAGGGAATACGGGCACACACACACTCTCCCCCAGACTTAAAAGCCCTCCTTATTATAAAAACGTTCAATCAGCAAAACACTCACTGTGGGACCTCTCTTATAGGAGCATTAATTAATAATAGCATTGAGATCTGTCAGATAGGCTGTATCGTTTGAGTGGAACCAGGGGAGAAATGCATATACTAAAACCCTCTTATTTCTTTCTCGATTGCCCTGGCAGCAGGGGGGAAACATAGACTGCTAGTGTCACGCTGTTATGAATGAGAGACGGAAGGAAAGAAAGAGAGAGAGAACTGAAGGCAGTGGTTGATGGTAGGAAGTACGGGGAAATGAGGGTATTGATTTATTTTCATTACTATTCGTTTCCTCTACACCTGCAGCGTCGACTCGCTCCCCGTTCCTATTTCATCTGATGAGATTCATGTAAAGTGCGGCGGAGCAGGGTTGTGGCGTCGCGCCGTTGGTGGAACGTGTCTCTCCTGGCTTTTCTCCACAGTAATTAAGTAGCTGATTGGAAGAGCGATGCTTCCCGAGATCATCACAGACACGCCTTTGTGCTTTTCTCTCTCCCGGCCACTGAAGCTTTTTATTTTTGCCTCTGTTCATTCTTCTGACACAATCTATTTTTCTTCCGTTTTCCTTTTCTGAAACCTGGCTTGATGTTTTCGCTCGGCATCAGCTAGCAATTTCATTACATTCAGTCTGTGACGGCAATTCAATTTGGCCTCTGTTGCCTCATTTTCAATTCACATTGAATTATGCCCAATGCCAGATGGATAAGAGTTGTGTGCGTATGTGTGTACCCTCCCCTCGTAGGCCACCGGTTACCCTTGGCCTGGCATTCAGCCCCAACCCCTGCTTGAGAACATCTCATCTCTCATTCATTATTCATGGCACACTGAATACACATATGCTACTCATACACACGCGCAAGGTTTTGTGGGAATATATCATTTTCTGTCTGATGGTTTATTGTGTCTTTGAGCACGCCAGAGCACACAAATAGCAGACGAGACGTGTGAATAGCTGTCAGCGCTCGTTGCTACATGCTTTATATGCTTTACCCGTGGCTTCCTAAGAGGCTGACTGCCACTTGGCGAAGAGCTTAACATCAACACACAGAGGGCTCCTCTCCATCTGTCTGTGTGTGACATGCTGAACACTCCGAGACGCCCACGGTGCTGTGTTTGACTCCCTCACCTCGCTGATCTATTTGTAAAACCGTGTCGCTGGCGCTGCCTCCGACGGCATGAAAGGTGATTCGTGCTTAAAAAGGCTGTTTTCTCTCAGCACACTCAAGTGATGCTCCACCTGCCTAAAGAGCTGTGACCTGTGAGGGGAAACATGGTCGCCTCTTTTCAAAAAGGGGGAGTTTAATGGGGCTAGGGAATATCAAACCCGAGCTAGGAACAGAACTTTGTGAACTGCAGGTTTTATACTGTGCATCTTTGTGTGGCTGTGTGCTGCAGAAGGGGCTTTAAACCATATCACCTATGAGACAGATTTGATTACCGGTATGTTACGAAGTCTACGAGGTTTATAGGGAATTTCCAGAGATTTCTGTGGCACTGAAGGCAATTGATCATATCAGTAGTGTCATTCGGGGCATTCTCGGTTCCTGAGACAGAATGTTCCGGTAGGTACAGTTTCTCCGTGTGACATATGAGACCGTCCTCTGAGTACAGAATGTATTGTGTTTCAGTCTGTCAGGGAAAATGGTGGAACTTCTGAACTTTGCTCACTTGGTAGCAGCAGCCCAATTTTCTCAGAGGGGAGTAACGCAGTAAAAAGAGGTTTGGGGTTGGCACTCTGCTCAGAACATGATGGTGAGGATGGCAAAGGGAGGAAGGAAAGAAAGGAAGCGAGGAAGGAAGGAGGAAGCGAGAAGGAAGGAGGAAGCGAGAAGGAAGGAGGAAGCGAGAAGGAAGGAGGAAGCGAGAAGCGACAGTGTGATTTATTTATAGAAGGGAAATGGAGTAATGTAAATCACACATATGCATGTGCACGCACACACACTCATTTTCTCTCGAAAGTGTCTCTACTCTGGCAGCATAAGAGGCAGAGATGGGAGTATGCTGGTTCTCTCAGGCTCAATGGAGTGAGTCAGCAGGTCTGAGGAGACACACACACACTCTTCTCCTCCCTTTTCTCTACTTCCCACGGGAATGTGGTACTCATCAGTGTGTTTACTGCACACACACACACACACACACATATACACACAGTCCCCAAGGACTATCACGCTGCAATTTCTGGGCCACCTCTCCTGTAGCTGGGGAAAATGTAAAACAGCCAAATGTATGTTTAAGCTGAGAAGCACCGATAATGCTTCAACTGTATAATCATGAGGCATGGCAGTGTTTGCCAAACCCTGTTCCACTTTCCACTTGGCCAAGCAGCTGTATGGTGATCCACATTACCATTGTGTTGGCCGTGTTCCCACAGCACCCAAACAAATGTGCAGTGAATTAAGTCAAGTTGTAACCACTGTTCTCCTTCTGTCAACCTTGCTTTGTACAAATGTGTTTTTAGTTTCTCTTCCCTTTCCCAGATTGTATTTCGTTTTCTACACCGACTGCAACAATTTGTGACACTAAATCAATTGCAGATACACTTGTTAAAAATCCAAATGACTGTTTAAAGCGGAGGCCCACGATACAAAATGGCTCTATTCCCACATGGTTAAATAATGAATGTAAATGCTGTGGCCCCAATCGCAATAGATATACCAAATCTGCATTTAGATGGAAATGTTTTTACAAGCAGAACCCCATTGAGACCCTCCTTTGTTTGGAAATCCGCCTGTTTTTCATTTGACTTTTTCATCTAAATGAGGCCCAATCAAAGACTGCCTAACCTGCGAAGGAAGAGGCGAGGCAAAAGAGCACTGAGTGAAGAAAGAGCAAGAGCGAACGAGAGCCTGAGGCGGGGAGACAGGAACATGTCTCTCTTCTTGTGCTCAATCACACAACAGGACTTTCTGACCTATGTGATTGTCAACTTGGTCACATTTGTCATCTTCCTTTTTTTGAGCAGCAGGAAATTATCAACTGCAGGCAGAAAGAAGCCTTTATCTGCCTCGAGCAGAGAGAGGCTGTTAATGCGTTCTTCCACAGTTATAAGTGCACAATGGCCGACACCTCTCTTTTCTCTCCCTCTCCGCCCGGTCTTACCTGTAATGGGCTTTTCAATGATAAAGGCCCCATTGTCTTCTATTAGACCAGCCACCTGGCTCTGAGCTGATCAAGTGTGTCATTGGCATTGACTAGCGATGTGTCTGGTATTTGCGTTGTCATAAAACAAGAAACATCTTCTGTCTGAGCTCTCTCTCTCTCTCTCTCTCTTCCCCCCCCCCTCTCTCTCTATCTCTCTCTCTGTCAGGTGTCGAGATCACAGGAATGTTTTGCTCAAGAGCAGTTTGTCAGGATGAAAGCGATGCTGAAGTTATACTCGGGGTAACTGGAGGGCCAGTATGAGAGTTTGCGCTCTGGCTTGAAAGAAAGGCGGCCGATGTGTATAAAGTTGACACGGTGCTCTCACACCTTTGTACAGCACTGATGAAGGCATAAGGCCGAAACGTATGCTCTTCTTTGTTTTATCTTTAGCACCTTGCCTTGTCACCCTTTGTATTCTTTCCAGCATGGATTCAGTTAAGTATATCATCTTTGCATCTCGGCTTGGTTAGAGCGCGACTACCTTTTGAACTCTCTAATGCTGCTTACCATGAACTTTGTGTGATAGAGGCAGCCGCGAGTTCTGATTTAGAATGTGCTAACAAAACTGTTTATCTGTTCTATTAGAAGGCTGTGTCTTTTTACATATAAATGCCTGGATCTATCTACAATACATACAAGGACAAGTATTTGAACAAGAGAGTGAGGAGAGAGGCGAGCGAGAGGGAAGAGAGAGAGAGAGGAGAGATACAGAGAGAAATTAAAGAGAGTAGAGAGAGGGGGATGTTGAAGCTGTTATCTTGCAGATGCTAACTCCTCCTAAATCAGCCCTAATGATAACCATGGCAACAGAGACACCACAAGCTGAGACAGGGAGGTGGGGTTTTAGGGAAAACCACATCCTCTGTCTTTCAGTGTAGGTTGGAATTTATTGTCATGAATCTTGCCCTGGAGGCAGCTTTGCAGAGTGGTCACCAACTGGCACAGCAATGGTAAATCTAGCCCTAACCTTAACCCCCATGCTAACCCTAATGCCTAACCTTATATTTTGACTAAAAAGCTAGTTTTTAATTTTTACAGATTCTAACTTTGCAGCTGTCCCAGCTAGCGGAAATCGCTCAGTCTGCTTCCAGGGCAAGATTCATGACAATTAAGTCAACCTGCTCTTTCAATGGCCAAACACATAACCTCTCCACTTATAGTAGCTAACACAGAGCTCTGTGTACGTGTTACTGTTGTGTAGGGGTAGTCTGCTATCATGGCAGGTCTGTAAATTTGTAATCTAAATGGAATAAGGGGGAGTAGCTTTTTGACAGAAAACCACAGCTTTTCTACCCCCTCCGCTCCACTCCTTCATCCCTCCATCCCACTCCTCCGGCCTGCCATCTCTCCTGCAGTCAGAGCTGCCCGTCTGACAGTAGATTAAGCTAGTGTGTGTGTTTGTGCGTGTGTGCGTGTGTGTGTGTGTGTTTGTGTTTGTGTTTGTATGCTGTAGCAAGTGCACAGCGGGCCTCCCACAGACAGGCACCACACATGGGCTTGGAATGACATTCCCGTGCTGGGACTCTCTCGTATAAAATCATCTCTCCGGGACCCATTCCCCTTCCTCTTCTCTTCTCCCCCACTTCTAGATATGAATAATAGCCATAACCGGGGACAGGGCTCAGACGCAGGCCCCTATCCCCGGTTATGGCTATTATTCATATCTAGAAGTGGGGGAGAGGAGAAGAGGAAGGCCTGCGTCTGAGCCCTGTCCCAGCCCTGTCTCAGCCCTGTCTCAGCCCTGTCTCATCCCTGTCCCAGCCCTGTCTCAGCCCTGTCTCATCCCTGTCCCAGCCCTGTCTCATCCCTGTCCCAGCCCCATCTCAGCCCTGTCCCAGCCCTGTCTCAGCCCTGTCTCAGCCCTGTCCCAGCCCTGTCTCATCCCTGTCCCAGCCCTGTCTCATCCCTGTCCCAGCCCTGTCTCAGCCCTGTCCCAGCCCTGTCTCAGCCCTGTCTCAGCCCTGTCTCAGCCCTGTCTCATCCCTGTCCCAGCCCTGTCTCAGCCCTGTCTCATCCCTGTCCCAGCCCTGTCTCATCCCTGTCCCAGCCCCATCTCAGCCCTGTCCCAGCCCTGTCCCAGCCCTGTCTCATCCCTGTCCCAGCCCTGTCTCAGCCCTGTCCCATCCCCGTCCAAGCCCCGTCCTGTCTCATCCCTGTTCCAGCCCTGTCCCAGCTCCTGCCCTGTCCCTCCCTGTCCCATCCCACCACACGTCGGTTTAGTGCCACTCGGAGGCTGCTGGCGTGACTAATGCCCGCGCCCTGTGTGGCGTAATGATACATTTATCTGAAATGGCACAGGGCCCAGTTCCCCCCGTCCTCATCTCTGACCCGTCGAACAAACACATTCACCAGAGGAGCTGTTAATGCGAGCCACCCATCTGTGTCCACTGCTCCCCTGCCTCCCTCTGTCTCCCTTCATCACCAATTTCCATATTCACTCACCCGAAAAGGAGGAAGTTAGACAAGGGGGTGGTGCAGAAGAGGGACGTCTTTTCAAAAGACCCTCTCCACAGTAGAGGGGTAGAATGCATCTTGTTACACGACAGACATAGAGGCTCATGCATGTCAGTAAGAAATTGGGCATATGACTCAAGGGAGGTACTTTATTGTGCTTATACTATGTGTGACCGCTGGGCTTCTTGGGATACATAACATGCAGGCCATTACAACTACAATAACTGCCATTACACCCATGAACGCATGTACACACACACAAAAACACTCCATCTGCTCCAGTCACGTCTCTCGTGCTGAGGGAGTAGCTTGCTGAGTCACAGGCCTACAAGCCTTAGTGTTCCTCATGCCTCACAATGCTCTGCTGTTTATCTTGACATAAGGCAGAACAATGGCGTGCAGATGGCAGCAGACGGAGCTGGGAGACAGGCGGGTGTAGGGGGCATAGAGGGAGCACGTAGGGGCTTTGGTCTAGGCTCCCTCCTGGTAGAACCCTGGATGCAATCCTACTATGAGACCCTTCCTGACCCTGCACCCTGGATAATGCGTGTGTGTGTGTACATGTGTGTGTGCGCAGGTTTTACCATTGTCCTGGGTCTCTCGTGTGGAATCTGTGAGTGTCTGTACACGGCTACTCCAGCCCCTGCAGACCACTGCACTGGCCAGATAAGACTCTCTGAGTAGGACCGTCCAGGATCAGCTGTTGTCTGCAGGGAGAGACTACTCCCTGACAGCTCATGATCTCAGACCTACCAAAGTGTTCTCAAGGAGAATGAGAGAAACACGCACTGACGCGTAGTCAGAGGGTAAAAAAACCTTACCCAGGCACCTTTCAAACTATTGCCTGACTTTTCAGAGTGATGATGCTAGAGGACTAAATTGTCCTGACAAATGACTGCTCTTGCTGTAATGTGCAAGGACAGCTCTGACACACTGACACACAGCATAGCACTCAGGAATTTACATTACAGTCTCAGAGCAAAACGTATTATATTTTACTAAAATTAATACCACGTTACTTCAAATCAAATTTTATTGGTCACAAGCGCCGAACACAACAGGTGTTTCACCTTGAAATGCTTACTTAAGAGCACATTCCCAACAATGCAGAGTTAAAAAGTAAGACAAATATTTGCTAAATAAAAAAGGAAATAGTAACATAAGAAAAAACATAAAGAGGCTAATAACAGTTGAATTTGGAAGTTTACATACACCTTAAAACTCAGTTTAATACATTTAAACTCAGTTTTTCACAATTCCTGACATTTAATCCCAGTATAAATTCCTTGTCTTAGCTCAGTTAGGATCACCACTTTATTTTTAGAATGTGAAATGTCAGAATAATAGTAGAGAGAATGACTTAGTTCAGCTTTTATTTCTTTCATCACATTTGTATTTGGTAGCATTACCTTTAAATTGTTTAACTTGGGTCAAATGTTTCAGGTAGCCTTCCACAAGCTTCCCACAATAAGTTGGGTGAATTTTTACCCATTCCTCCTGACAGAGCTGGTGTAACCGAGTCAGGTTTGTAGGCCTCCTTGCTCGAACACGCTTTTACAGTTCTGCCCACAAATGTTCTATAGGATTGAGGTCAGGGCTTTGTGATGGCCACTCCAATACCTTGACTTTGTTGTCCTTAAGCTATTTTGCCACAACTTTGGAAGTATGCTTGGGGTCATTGTCCATTTGGAAGACCTATTTGCGACCAAGCTTTAACTTCTTGACTTATTTTTGTTTCATCAGACCAGAGGACATTTCTCCAAAAAGTACGATCTTTGTCCCCATGTGCAGTTGCAAACCGTAGTCTGGATATTTATGGCGGTTTTGGAGCAGTGGCTTCTTCCTTGTTGAGTGGCCTTTCAGTTTATGTCGATATAGGACCTGTTTTACTGTGAATATAGATACTTTTGTACCTGTTTCCTCCAGCATCTTCACAAGGTCCTTTGCTGTTGTTATGGGATTGTTTTGCGCATTTCCAACCAAGGTACATTCATCTCTAGGAGACAGAACGCATCTCCTTCCTGAGCGGTATGACGGCTGCGTAGTCCCATGGTGTTTATACTTGCCTACTATCTGACCTCCTCCCTAAAGACTGTCTCATCGTCATCGATGATCAGGCCTACCGTTGTTGTGTCATCTGCAAATGTAATGATGGTGTTGGAGTAGTGCGCGACTGAACACAGACCCCTGATATGCCCCCTTGTTGAGGGCCTGCATGGCAGATGTATTGTTGCCCACCCTCACCACCTGGGGGCGACCATCAGGAAGTCCAGGATTCAGTTGCAGAGGGAGGTGTTCAGCAC
Source organism: Oncorhynchus tshawytscha (assembly GCF_018296145.1). NCBI lineage: Eukaryota > Metazoa > Chordata > Actinopteri > Salmoniformes > Salmonidae > Oncorhynchus > Oncorhynchus tshawytscha. The sequence continues at coordinate 52,397,911 of NC_056433.1, forward strand.
CAGAGTCCTTAGCTTAGTGATGATCTTGGAGGGCACTATGGTGCTGAACGCTGAGCTGTAGTCAATGAGTGCAATAGAGATTGCGTCATCTGTGGATCTGTTGGGGCGGTATGCGAATTGGAGTGGGTCCAGGGTTTCTGGGATGATGGCGTTGATGTGAGTCATGACCAGCCTTTCAAAGCTACAAATGTGAGCGCTACGGGGCTGTAGTCATTTAGACAGGTTACCTTGGCGTTATTGGACACATGGACTATCGTGGTTTGCTTGAAACATGTAGGTATAACAGACTGGGTCAGGAAGAGGTTGAAAATGTCAGAGAAGACACTTGCCAGGTGGCCAGCATGATCTGAGTACGCCTCCTGTTTATCCATTTGTAACCTTTCTCACATCGGCTACAGAGAGCGTGATCATACAGTCATCCATAACAGCTGGTGCTGTCACACATGGTTGAGTGTTGCTAGCCTTGAAGCGAGCATAGAAGGCATTTAACTCGTCTGGTAGGCTCATGTCACATGGCAGCTCTCGGCTGGATTTCCGTTTGTAATCTGTGATAGTTAGCAAGCCCTGCCACATCAGATGAGCATCAAAGCCAGTGTAGTAGGATTCGATCTTAGTCCAGTATTGATGCTTTGCCTGTTTGATAGTTTGTCAGAGGGCGTAACTGGATTTCTTATAAGCGCCTGGATTAGTGTCCCGTTCCTTGAAAGCGGCAGCTCTAGCCTTTAGCACAGTGCAGATGTTGCCTGTAGTCCATGGCATCTGGTTGCGATATGTACAGTACCGGTCAAAAGTTTGGACACACCCACTTTTCTACGTTGTACAGTAGAATAATAGTGAAGACATCAAAACTTTGAAATAACACATATGGAATCATGTAGTAACCAAAAAAGTGTTAAACAAATCCAAATATATTTTAGATTTTAGATCCTTCAAAGTAGCCATCATTACTTTAAGACATGATGGTCAGTCAATCCAGAAAATTGCAAGAACTTTAAAAGTTTCTTCAAGTTCAGTTGCAAAAACCATCAAGAGCTATGATGAAACTGGCTCTCATGAGGACCGCCACAGGAAAAGAAGACTCAGAGTTACCTCTGCTGCAGAGGATAAGTTCATTGGAGTTAACTGCACCTCAGATTGCAGCCCAAATAAATGCTTCGTAGTGTTCAAGTAAGAGACACATCTCAACATCAACTGTTCAGAGGAGACAACGTGAATCAGGGCTTCATGGTGGAATTGCTGCAAAGAAACCACTATTAAAGGGCACCAATAAGAAGAAGAGACTTGCTTGGGCCATGAAACACCTTTGGTCTTATGAGTCCAATCTTGAGACTTTTGGTTCCAATCGCCGTGTCTTTGTGAGACGCAGAGTAGGTGAACGGATGATGCTTTGCTGGTGACACTGTCAGTGATTGATTTAGAATTCAAGGCACACTTAACCTGCATGGCTACCACAGCATTCTGCAGCGATACGACATCCCATCTGGTTTGCACTTAGTGGGACTATCATTTGTTTTTCAACAGGACAATGACCCAAAACACACCTCCAGGCTGTGTAAGGGCTATTTGACCAAGGAGAGTGATGGAGTGATGCATCAGATGACCTGTCCTCCGCAATCACCCGACCTCAACCAAATTGAGATAGTTTGGGATAAGTTGAACCTCAGAGTGAAGGAAAAGCAGCCAACAGGTGCTCAACATATGTGGGAACTCCTTCAAGACAGTTGGGAAAGCATTCCTCATGAAGCTAGTTTGGAGAATTCCTAGAATGTGAAAAGCTGTCATCATCGCAAAGGGTGGCTGCTTTGAAGGATCTAAAATGTGAAATATATTTTAATTTGTTTAACCCTTCTTTTGTTACTACATGATTCCGTATGTGTTATTTCATAGTTTTGATGCCTTCACTATTCAAATCAAATCAAAATCAAATCAAATCAAATTTTATTTGTCACATACACATGGTTAGCAGATGTTAATGCGAGTGTAGCGAAATGCTTGTGCTTCTAGTTCCGACAATGCAGTAATAACGAGCAAGTAATCTAACTAACAATTCCAAAAAAACTACTGTCATACACAGTGTAAGGGGATAAAGAATATGTACATAAGGATATATGAATGAGTGATGGTACAGAGCAGCATAGGCAAGATACAGTAGATGATATCGAGTACAGTATATACATATGAGATAAGTATGTAAACCAAGTGGCATAGTTAAAGTGGCTAGTGATACATGTATTACATAAGGATGCAGTCGATGATATAGAGTACAGTATCAACGTATGCATATGAGATGAACAATGTAGGGTAAGTAACATTATATAAGGTAGCATTGTTTAAAGTGGCTAGTGATATATTTACATCATTTCCCATCGATTCCCATGATTAAAGTGGCTGGAGTAGAGTCAGTGTCATTGACAGTGTGTTGGCAGTAGCCACTCAATGTTAGTGGTGGCTGTTTAACAGTCTGATGGCCTTGAGATAGAAGCTGTTTTTCAGTCTCTCGGTCCCAGCTTTGATGCACCTGTACTGACCTCGCCTTCTGGATGGCAGCGGGGTGAACAGGCAGTGGCTCGGGTGGTTGATGTCCTTGATGATCTTTATGGCCTTCCTGTAGCATCGGGTGGTGTAGGTGTCCTGGAGGGCAGGTAGTTTGCCCCCGGTGATGCGTTGTGCAGACCTCACTACCCTCTGGAGAGCCTTACGGTTGAGGGCGGTGCAGTTGCCATACCAGGCGGTGATACAGCCCGCCAGGATGCTCTCGATTGTGCATCTGTAGAAGTTTGTGAGTGCTTTTGGTGACAAGCCGAATTTCTTCAGCCTCCTGAGGTTGAAGAGGCGCTGCTGCGCCTTCCTCACGATGCTGTCTGTGTGAGTGGACCAATCCAGTTTGTCTGTGATGTGTATGCCGAGGAACTTAAAACTTGCTACCCTCTCCACTACTGTTCCATCGATGTGGATGGGGGTGTTCCCTCTGCTGTTTCCTGAAGTCCACAATCATCTCCTTAGTTTTGTTGACGTTGAGTGTGAGGTTATTTTCCTGACACCACACTCCGAGGGCCCTCACCTCCTCCCTGTAGGCCGTCTCGTCGTTGTTGGTAATCAAGCCTACCACTGTTGTGTCGTCCGCAAACTTGATGATTGAGTTGGAGGCGTGCATGGCCACGCAGTCGTGGGTGAACAGGGAGTACAGGAGAGGGCTCAGAACGCACCCTTGTGGGGCCCCAGTGTTGAGGATCAGCGGGGAGGAGATGTTGTTGCCTACCCTCACCACCTGGGGGCGGCCCGTCAGGAAGTCCAGTACCCAGTTGCACAGGGCGGGGTCGAGACCCAGGGTCTCAAGCTTGATGACGAGCTTGGAGGGTACTATGGTGTTGAATGCCGAGCTGTAGTCGATGAACAGCATTCTCACATAGGTATTCCTCTTGTCCAGATGGGTTAGGGCAGTGTGCAGTGTGGTTGAGATTGCATCGTCTGTGGACCTATTTGGGCGGTAAGCAAATTGGAGTGGGTCAAGGGTGTCAGGTAGGGTGGAGGTGATATGGTCCTTGACTAGTCTCTCAAAGCACTTCATGATGACGGATGTGAGTGCTACGGGGCGGTAGTCGGTAATTCTGGGACTGGGACTGTACGTACGGTCACTGTGGGTACGACATCGTCAATGCACTTATTAATGAAGCAGGTGACTGATGTGGTAAAGTCCTCAATGCCATTCCAGTCTGTTCCAGCAAAACAGTCCTGTAGTTTGGCATCCGCTTCATTGGACCACTTCTGTACTGTGCGCATCACTGGTACTTCTTGTTCAACTTTTTGCTTGTAAGCAGAAATACGGAGGACAGAGTTATGTTCAGATTTGCCAAATGGAGGGTGAGGGAGAGAGGTTACGTTACATTAGGCTACCACTGTAATAGAGGTTGTGTAATAAAATACGCACGGTATGGTGTCCTCTGTCTTGATCGCATTTGACCGGTTTAGTATGATATATTACGTTTGTCTGCTTTAGTAAGATATGCTACGTTCGACTGCTTTAGGATGATATCCTACGTTAGGTTAGGGGTTAAGGTTAGGGTTAAGGTTAGGGTTAAGATTTGTGTTAAGGTTAGGTTTAGGAGTAAGGTTCAGGTTAGAGTTAGGGTTAAGGGAAGGGTTAGCAAACATGCTAAGTAGCTAAAAAAGTAGTAAGTAGTTAGCTAGAATTCTAAAGTTGTCAGTGAGGAGCTTTGAACACACAACCGCTGTGCTGCTAGGTGTTCACGTTATAAGCCCTACCAACCACCCTGCTTTCATTGTTGCCTGAAGTAAACTAGTATCCAAACACATTTGAGTGTCCCTGATTTAGTAAAATATTATGTTTTAAAATATTAAAATGAAAACGTCCTGCACCAAACTTTATATTGTATTTCCAGGCACTAGCATTTCTCCCCATCCTAAAATCAGTTTAGACATTATTATTTTGCCCCCTGCCTAAGTATATAGAGAAATATGGTGTCTCCTATTGCCCTGGAAGAGGTGTTCACTAGTGTATCCCTTAAACAATGTAAACTATGCTTTGGTGCTATTATTGCGCACACAATTTCTATTTGGCACAAAATTGTAAAACAATGTAACTGGGAATCAAAATGGTCCATGCTCCAATATTTCACAATAATTGCTTGCGATCTGGAGTGTGGCCTTTTGCTTCCCCCCTATGGGCCAGATGTGGAATCTGTACCCTTACAGATATCACGGACATAATGGTTTGAGAACATTCCAAGATTTGAAAGATAGAAACACATTATCAGGCATCTCCTTTCTTCTATATTTACAATATAAGTCCGCTTTGCTGGCCTATGGAGTCCCTTGGGAAACCCAACTACCAAACCATTCAATGAATAAATAAATGATCTAAGTTCCCGAAAGGACTGATCTCTATAATATATAAACAACTTTTGGAAAGCTTATATTCTGAGCTAGCCATTAAAACAGTTTGGCCCACAGATCTAATTGCAACTGAACAACCCTTTAACTGGAACTGAACATGGAAAAATATTACCTTGGCATTCCGTAATCCCAACCATCAATTTATACATTTTAAGTGTGTTCACAGACTGTATTTAACACCAAGGAGACTTTTTTCCGATGAAATTGGACCCAACTCTTAACTGTTCTCTTTGTCCCCTAAGGTTTCCCAGCCAAAACATTTTGGAACAGTTTTGTGAATATAGGACAACATTTGGTGAAGTTTTTGTTAGTTTTGGTTTTCGGCAAAGGTTTTTTTGGTTGTTCGTGCACACTGCATTTTTTCTCGAAGTAAGCTGAAGTCAGTAGCTGAAGTCTTACAACCCTACATCAGTGATTTGGCTCCCGAGTGGTGCAGCGGTCTAAGACACTGCATTTCAGTACAAAAGGTGTCACTACAGTCCCTAGTTCAAATCCAGGCTGTGTCACATCTGACTGTGATGGGGAGTCCTATAGGGTGGAGCACAATTGCCCCAGTGTCGTCCTTGTTTGGCTGGGGTAGGCTGTCATTGTAAATAAGAATTTGTTCTTAACTGACTTGCTTAGTTAAAGAAAATTGTTACAGAGCTCTGTGTAGGATGGGGTGAAATGCTAGTGTCTGGAAATACAAATTAAAGTTTGGTATGGATAGTATTATATTTTAATATCTTAAAACATACAATATTTTACTAAATCTGGGACTCTCACATTAGTATGATATGTTACAGTAGGGACTCTTCAATGACTACTTTCGTTTCAAAGTAGATTTGTTTAAGACTATCAAGAATGACTCTGTGTGACCCTGATTTAGCCCACTGCAGAAAAATATGAAATGCTTCTGGGGAAAGGTTACAAAATTAATTTAGAATTTATATATTGAATGATTTCCATCTATTATGTTACATAATGAATATCTCAATCAATCAGAGATGATTATTCCTGGCAGGCAGAACCGCCGCACTCTTTCCCATTTAACCAGGGGATACAGTTACTGTTAGAAGTTATACCATCAGAATTATCAACAGTGAGAACGAATGGTGCTAACCAAGGAACAATTGAGGCCTGGACAAATATACCTGACTCTGTAAAGAACAATTTCAGATAACGCCCCACACATACAAACCAATTATACACAGTGGTGTAGTGGAGGATATACGCTGTATACCCACTTATTTCTCAGTGGGAATTGTCTATACTCACTTCTTAATAACCACTGATAGATACAGTGCATTCTGAAAGTATTCAGACAACTTGACATTTTCCACATTTTGATACGTTACAGTCTTATTCTGAAATGGATGAAATTGTTCCCCCCCCCTCCTCATCAATCTAAGCACAATAACCCACAATGACAAAGAAAAAAAAAAAAAAAAATTCTGTGAATTTATAAAAACTTAAACCGGAAATATCACATTTACATAAGTATTCAGACCCTTTACTTAGCACTTTGTTTAATCACCTTTGGCAGTGATTACAGCTTTGAATCTTCTTGGGTATGACGCTACAAGCTTGGCACACATGTATTTAGCGAGTTTCTCTGTCAGATTGGATGGTGAGTGTTGCTGCACAGCTATTTTCAGGTCTTTCCAGAGATGTTAGATCGGGATCAAGTCCGGGCCAAAGAGTTCAATCTTGGTTTCATCAGACCAGAGAATCTTCTTTCTCATGGTCTTGAAGCAAGTGCTGCAGAGATGGTTGTCCTTCTGGAAGGTTCTCCCATTTCCGTAGAGGAACTCTGGAGCTCTGTCAGAGTGATCACCGTGTTCTTGGTCACCTCCCTGACCAAGGCCCCGATTGCTCAGTTTGGCCGGGTGGCCAGCTCTAGGAAGAGTCTTGGTGGTTCCAATGTTTTGGTACCTTTCCCCAGATTTGTGCCTCGACACAATCCTGTCTCGGAGCTTTACGGACAATTCCTTAGACCTCATGGCTTGGTTTTTTTCTCTGACATGCACTGTCATCTGTGGGACCTTATATAGAAAGGTGTGTGCCTTTCCAAATCATGTCCAATCAATTGAATTTACCACAGGTGGACTCCAATCAGGTTGAAGAAACATCTCAAGGATGATCAATCGTATTGTGTTCCTGTTTCATCTGGAGAAGAAGATGTATGTTTTTCCTTGGGAGATTTTCATTGATTATGTTGGAGTGTTTGTGTTGACCAAATGCCCTCAATAGAGAACTGTGTTCAATCAAGAAAACCTACTCCTGACACGTTTATTCCACCTTCCCGCTTTAGAGTGACGCCCAATTACTTGGTCTGCTCACATTACGTAAATAAGGTATTTCTGTTTTTTGTTTTTAATACATTTGCAAACATTTAAAAAAAACTGTTTTCACTTTGTATTGTGTGTAGATTGATGATTGATGATAGATTGATGCTAAAAATAATTTTTTACATTTTATAATAGGGCTCTAATGTAACAAAATGTGGAAAAAGCCAAGGGGTCTGAATACTTTCCGGAGGCACTTGAACAAATCAAAATATATTTTTTAAACACTTTTGCTGCTGCTCCAGTTTCAACTGTTCTGCTTGCGGCTATGGAACCCTGACCTGTTCACTGTGATTACTATTATTTGACCATGCTGGTCATTTATGAACATTTGAACATCTTGGCCATGTTCTGTTATAATCTCCACCCGGCACAGCCAGAGGAGGACTGGCCACCCCTCATAGCCTGGTTCCTCTCTAGGTTTTTTCCTAGGTTTTGGCCTTTCTAGGGAGTTTTTCCTAGCCACCGTGCGTCTACACCTGCATTGCTTGATGTTTGGGGGTTTAGGCTGGGTTTCTATACAGCACTTTGATATATCAGCTGATGTAAGAAGGGCTATATAAATACATTTGATTTGATGTTTTGGTTACTACATGATTCCATATGTGTTTTTTCATAGTTCTGATGTCTTCACTATTATTCTACAATGTAGAAAATAGTAAATATAAAGAAAAACCCATGAGTGAGTAGGTGTGTCCAAACTTTTGTCTGGTACTATATATATAATACGCTTTGCTCTGAGACCAGGCTGGGATTCACTGAGGCAAATCATAGGTCAGGATACATTCGATATCTGCCTATGACATACTATAGGGCTCATTGTACAGTATGTGGATACAATATTGAGACACAGGACTGTGTCTATATATTCAGTTTCTCACCAGAGGTATATTCACTAACCAAATGGAAGCAGATGGCCATAATAGGGAGGGACCAATCTGAACTTGTTCAATAAGAGACGCTCATTTTCGTTGCCAAGAAACATTTTCTGTTGCAAACCATTTTGCTACGGTGTGCACTAATGAATACACACAGATTTTTGAGCGGTATTAGCATGGTATTAAGTTGTCAAAATGCAGCTGAGTTTGTTGTTTTAAGCATCAAAGTGGATATGAACAAGTCACATGAATATTTAACAAGTGATGCAGCAAAAAAACCTCTAAATATAAAGCTTAGCATGGGAGATTAGCAAATTTTCCTGTTTTTCCAGAGACTGTGACTCAAGAGCTAAGTACTGCAGGATAAATGGAGCTGGGAGATTTGTTGTCTTCCCTGCCCTAAATGCCTCATCATTTGCCTCTACTAAAAGTCCAGCTCCAGTATTTATAGTGAGATAAAATGAATGGAATCAATCCCCTCGTCCCTAAGCTGTGAGGACCTGCCAACAGTCCCAGCCCTATAGGGATGACGGAAGTGTGTGTGTGTGTGTGTGTGTGTGTGTGTGTGTGCCTAAGCCATCCTCCATAAACTGCAACCCTCCAAAGGGTAGTGCTACCAAGAACCGTTTTAATCAGATGAACCTTTAACATCTTAAGAACTGTTTTTGCAAGAAATGGTTCTTTTGTGATTCTTTGGAAGGCAAAACTGATTATTTGGAAGGCAAGAAGGGTTCTACATAGAGCCATATATAATATTTCCCAGCATGCTCTATTGCAGGGAGATTTTCAGAATTGTTTGTTTCACTGTAATATCTGTTTTTGCATGTAATTGATGGGTTGATGCATTTAATGCGACACAAAGATAAATAACATACCGTTTTCTAAACTAATCCAATCTGTTAGTAATTGGATTTATTTCACCCGTTTGAGGTAGTCTCAGTATTCAATCTTCCCTACCCTGGCAGTCATTCTGAATGCAGGTTACGGGTGATTAACAAATGCACTTGTTGGATATCCTAAGTCTGGTTGGATTCCAATAGAAATTCCAATCAATTTGATTTGACATCACTTTGCAAGCCAGCATAATTCGACTTGCAGGCCTGAAGTGGCCTGTTAACCAAGGGATTCTCAGTAGAACTTTTTATAGAGTGTTCTAGGTAGAACCATATACAAAGGGTTCTTTAAAGAACCCTACATAGAGAGTTCTAAAAAAAACAATTTCTCTATAAACTGCAAAGGGTTCTGCCCAGCCCTTAAAAGGGTTCCCCTATTGGGACAAACCGAAGAAACCGAAGAACCCTGTATGGTTCTACTTACCATAGCCCAGAGAGAGCAGGAGGGCCGTCAGCAGAGCCTGCAGTCCACAGACAGGGACCACCGCACCCAGCATCCTGGACCTGAGAGAGAGAGAGAGATCTTTCGAATTATAATCACTCAAGTTGCCGATATGTTTGCATGTACACTCTCTTTCTCCTTCCCTTAGCATTCCAGCTAGAGTGGAGACAGGAGGAGACAGCTGAGAGGTGGACAGGAGGCATAGCCATTAGAATCCCATCACCAACAGGCCCTCCCAGTGACAAATCAGACAGGAGTGATTTCTGTGGTTTGAAATCACCTCCTGGCCCTACATCAGGGGAGGGCACTGACAATGTAGCCAACTTTACATTCTCCCTACAATCAAAGACTGATTTCTGCCTAGAACAGCCCAGTCAGTAGGTCTACAATACAGTCTGATTAACAATCAGGTGGATAATATATTTGTATCGAAGAATGTGTTATTATTTGGCAACCCATCAGCTTACTCTGATTCCTATACCTAAATAAAGTATGTTTTCACTCTTCTACATCAAAACAGCTGAGCAACACAACACAACAAGCAAATACAACATGATTGAAGCCTATGTTCCCATGGCAATTGTTACACATGGCATATTTGACTTTTTCACTAAGCACACACAACATCAAAGATGCAGGAATTCTTGGATCTAGTGAGGGTGGAGGCATCTGGTATGTGAGAGAGAGCCTAGTGTTTATATTCGTTTATTGGAAAATGCAGCTTTTCTGTGTCACTGGGAAGGTGAAAAACAGCCTCACGGGTTGACACCTTACATTTGGAAATATAATGCTACAGAACGTGTCATCCTTGCCACGTTAGATTGCTTATTTTCTTTCAATAATTGTTTTTCTTTCACTCATTTTTCAATAAGAATTACAAACAAATGTGTGTCCAGATTTCTCTATTGAAGCTTATGTCAAATGTAAGTGATTTGCTTATTTTTTTTAAATGTATAAAAGTACAGACTCAAAGCTTCAAAATGGTATGTTGTAGTTGGAGGAAACCTAGGAACGTTAGGCTGGGAAAGTTGAAAAACTTGTTATCCTACTTAAAAGACAAGTAGGGGGAAAATACCTGTTCGAAATATTTTTATGAAAGTTTCACACTGACTAGAGAACTCTTGTTTGTTTACGCCCATTCAGCATTGTTTGCACAATCTTAAGCCTTAGCCCCACCTCACCCACACATGTAAACACATGTGAGTCAGCACGGCATTGTCCTCCAGAAAGTAGGTCTCCCTCATAAACTCAGCTAAATTTACAGAAGCAATGTTTTTGAGAGCTGTAGCAACACTTTTGCAGTTGCCCATAGCTGTATCTCTCCAAAAATCTGAGATATATAAATCTATATACTGACCAGGGAGGAGCCCATTCAGATATATACAGACCAATCAGGACTCATCTCTCAGCATGTCCAACTGTTCCATTATCTCATCCAATCATGACTACCCAGGAAAGATGTTGTCTTTCTCCCTATATAGCTCAGTGCTTGCTCCTTGGCTCAACTAGGCTGATAATTCAAAATGTGTATTCATATTTACTGATCCAATACAAGTTTGTAATTAAGCCACATGGAAGTTCACATGTTCAAGAAGGCATTTCAGACAAAAATAAACATTCACAAATGGCCCTACTGTGAAGTAGGAACCAGCAGCAGACTCTGTAACTCGTCACATTTCCTAATGAAGAAAAGTGAGGTCCTAATCTCAATCTTGATAGAAGAATCATGAAAACCCTATGAAAAATGTGCCTTAGATTCAAGTCGAATCAAATCAACTTTTATTTGTCACATGCGCCAAATACAACAGGTGAAATGCTGACTTAACCAAATCAAATCAAATCAAATGTATTTGTCACATACACATGGTTAGCAGATGTTAATGCGAGTGTAGCGAAATGCTTGTGCTTCTAGTTCCGACAATGCAGTAATAACCAACAAGTAATCTAACTAACAATTCCAAAAAACTACTGTCTTATACACAGTGTAAGGGGATAAAGAATATGTACATAAGGATATATGAATGAGTGATGGTACAGAGCAGCATAGGCAAGATACAGTAGATGGTATCGAGTACAGTATATACATATGAGATGAGTATGTAAACCAAGTGGCATAGTTAAAGTGGCTAGTGATACATGTATTACATAAGGATGCAGTCGATGATATAGAGTACAGTATCTACGTATGCATATGAGATGAATAATGTAGGGTAAGTAACATTATATAAGGTAGCATTGTTTAAAGTGGCTAGTGATATATTTACATCATTTCCCATCAATTCCCATTATTAAAGTGGCTGGAGTAGAGTCAGTGTCATTGACAGTGTGTTGGCAGTAGCCACTCAATGTTAGTGGTGGCTGTTTAACAGTCTGATGGCCTTGAGATAGAAGCTGTTTTTCAGTCTCTCGGTCCCAGCTTTGATGCACCTGTACTGACCTCGCCTTCTGGATGACAGCGGGGTGTACAGGCAGTGGCTCGGGTGGTTGATGTCCTTGATGATCTTTATGGCCTTCCTGTAGCATCGGGTGGTGTAGGTGTCCTGGAGGGCAGGTAGTTTGCCCCCGGTGATGCGTTGTGCAGACCTCACTACCCTCTGGAGAGCCTTACGGTTGAGGGCGGTGCAGTTGCCATACCAGGCGGTGATACAGCCCGCCAGGATGCTCTCGATTGTGCATCTGTAGAAGTTTGTGAGTGCTTTTGGTGACAAGCCGAATTTCTTCAGCCTCCTGAGGTTGAAGAGGCGCTGCTGCGCCTTCCTCACGATGCTGTCTGTGTGAGTGGACCAATTCAGTTTGTCTGTGATGTGTATGCCGAGGAACTTAAAACTTGCTACCCTCTCCACTACTGTTCCATCGATGTGGATGGGGGTGTTCCCTCTGCTGTTTCCTGAAGTCCACAATCATCTCCTTAGTTTTGTTTACGTTGAGTGTGAGGTTATTTTCCTGACACCACACTCCGAGGGCCCTCACCTCCTCCCTGTAGGCCGTCTCGTCGTTGTTGGTAATCAAGCCTACCACTGTTGTGTCGTCCGCAAACTTGATGATTGAGTTTGAGGCGTGCGTGGCCACGCAGTCGTGGGTGAACAGGGAGTACAGGAGAGGGCTCAGAACACACCCTTGTGGGGCCCCAGTGTTGAGGATCAGCGGGGAGGAGATGTTGTTGCCTACCCTCACCACCTGGGGGCGGCCCGTCAGGAAGTCCAGTACCCAGTTGCACAGGGCGGGGTCGAGACCCAGGGTCTCAAGCTTGATGACTAGCTTGGAGGGTACTATGGTGTTGAATGCCGAGCTGTAGTCGATGAACAGCATTCTCACATAGGTATTCCTCTTGTCCAGATGGGTTAGGGCAGTGTGCAGTGTGGTTGAGATTGCATCGTCTGTGGACCTATTTGGGCGGTAAGCAAATTGGAGTGGGTCTAGGGTGTCAGGTAGGGTGGAGGTGATATGGTCCTTGACTAGTCTCTCAAAGCACTTCATGATGACGGATGTGAGTGCTACGGGGCGGTAGTCGTTTAGCTCAGTTACCTTAGCTTTCTTGGGAACAGGAACAATGGTGGCCCTCTTGAAGCATGTGGGAACAGCAGACTGGTATAGGGATTGATTGAATATGTCCGTAAACACACCGGCCAGCTGGTCTGCGCATGCTCTGAGGGTGCGGCTGGGGATGCCGTCTGGGCCTGCAGCCTTGCGAGGGTTAACACGTTTAAATGTCTTACTCACTTCGGCTGCAGTGAAGGAGAGACCGCATGTTTTCGTTGCAGGCCGTGTCAGTGGCACTGTATTGTCCTCAAAGCGGGCAAAAAGTTATTTAGTCTACCTGGGAGCAAGACATCCTGGTCCGTGACTGGGCTGGGTTTCTTCCTGTAGTCCGTGATTGACTGTAGACCCTGCCACATGCCTCTTGTGTCTGAGCCGTTGAATTGAGATTCTACTTTGTCTCTGTACTGGCGCTTAGCTTGTTTGATAGCCTTGCGGAGGGAATAGCTGCACTGTTTGTATTCAGTCATGTTACCAGACACCTTGCCCTGATTAAAAGCAGTGGTTCGCGCCTTCAGTTTCACACGAATGCTGCCATCAATCCACGGTTTCTGATTAGGGAATGTTTTAATCGTTGCTATGGGAACGACATCTTCAACGCACGTTCTAATGAACTCGCACACCGAATCAGCGTATTCGTCAATGTTGTTGTCTGACGCAGTACGAAACATCTCCCAGTCCACGTGATGGAAGCAGTCTTGGAGTGTGGAGTCAGCTTGGTTGGACCAGCGTTGGACAGACCTCAGCGTGGGAGCCTCTTTAAGTTTCTGTCTGTAGGTAGGGATCAACAAAATGGAGTCGTGGTCAGCTTTTCCGAAAGGGGGGCGGGGCAGGGCCTTATATGCGTCGCGGAAGTTAGAGTAACAATGATCCAGGGTCTTTCCACCCCTGGTTGCGCAATCGATATGCTGATAAAATTTAGGGAGTCTTGTTTTCAGATTAGCCTTGTTAAAATCCCCAGCTACAATGAATGCAGCCTCCGGATAAATCGTTTCCAGTTTGCAGAGAGTTAAATAAAGTTCGTTCAGAGCCATCGATGTGTCTGCTTGGGGGGGGATATATACGGCTGTGATTATAATCGAAGAGAATTCTCTTGGTAGATAATGCGGTCTACATTTGATTGTGAGGAATTCTAAATCAGGTGAACAGAAGGATTTGAGTTCCTGTATGTTTCTTTCATCACACCATGTCACGTTGGCCATGAGGCATACGCCCCCGCCCCTCTTCTTACCAGAAAGATGTTTGTTTCTGTCGGCGCGATGCGTGGAGAAACCCGCTGGCTCCAGTTAGCCAAGTTTCCGTGAAGCATAGAACGTTACAGTCTCTGATGTCCCTCTGGAATGCTACCCTTGCTCGGATTTCATCAACCTTGTTGTCAAGAGACTGGACATTGGCAAGAAGAATGCTAGGGAGTGGTGCACGGTGTGCCCGTCTCCGGAGTCTGACCAGAAGACCGCTTCGTTTCCCTCTTTTTCTGAGTCGTTTTTTTGGGTCGCTGCATGTAATCCACTCCGTTGCCCTGGTTGTAAGGCAGAACACAGGATCCGCGTCGCGAAAAACATATTCTTGGTCGTACTGATGGTGAGTTGACGCTGATCTTATATTCAGTAGTTCTTCTCGGCTGTATGTAATGAAACCTAAGATGACCTGGGGTACTAGTGTAAGAAATAACACGTAAAAAAAAAAAAAACTGCATAGTTTCCTAGGAACGCGAAGCGAGGCGGCCATCTCTGTCGGCACTACAATGTAGTTCAAGTTAAGAAAATATTTACTGAATAAAAGAAAGGTTTTTATTTTTTAAATAACACAAGAAAATGACATAACATTAACGAGGCTATATACAGGGGGTACCTGTACCGAGTCAATGTGTGGGGGTACAGGTTAGTCAAGGCAATTTGTAAAATGACTATGCATAGATAATAAATAGTGAGCAGCAGCAGTGTAAAAATAAAGGAGGGGGGGGATCAATGTTAATAGTATGGGTGGCCATTTGGTGAATTGTTCAGCTTGGGGGTAGAGCCTTTTGGTCCTAGATTTGGCGCTCCGGTAGCCCTTGCCATGCGGTAGCAGAGAGAACAGCCCATGACTTTGGTGACTATAGTCTTTGACAATTTTTTGTACAATTTTTTAGACACTGCCTAGTACATAGGTGGATGGCAGGAAGCTTGGCCCCAGTGATGTACTGGACCGTATGCACTACTCTCTGTAGCGCAGTTGCCATACCAGGCGGTGGTGATGCAACCAGTCAGGATGCTCTTGATGGTGCAGTTGTAGAACTTTTTGAGGATCTGGGGATCCGCGCCAAATCTTTTCAGTATCCTTCAGGGCAAAAGGTGTTGTTGTGCCCTCTTCACAACTGTCTTGGTGTGTTTGGACCATGATAGTTTGTTGGTGATGTGGACACCAAGGAACTTGAAACTCTCGACCTGCTCCACTTCAGCCCCATCGATGTTAATGGGGGCCTGCTCGGCCCTCCTCTTCCTATATTCCACGATCAGCTACTTTGTCTTGCTCACACTGAGGGAGAGGTTGTTGTCCTGGCACCACACTGTCAGGTCTGACCTCCTCCTTATAGGCTGTCTCATTGCTGTCGGTGATCAGGCTCACTGTTGAATACAACTTTACTAATCCCCCCCCAGGGACACCATTGTCAGAGCACAAGCACACATTTACATCAATTCTCCACATTTTACAGCATAAAGAGATAAACAACCAGCTTTCCAACCATGTACAGTATGTGTTTGCCCGGCTCAACTAAAATAAACCCTGACCTGTATAAAAAAGGGTTAACACCTGTCCAGTCCAGATAGTAGGGTCCAGTGTGTGTTGAGTGGAAACTAAATTCCAGTGAGATGTCAGTCCCTGGTTGGAGGACAGAGAAACCCTGTGTATAAATAATGGATGCGGCAGCTCTGAAGATACGACGTCCAGCCCGGCGCGGCGGCCAAGGGGCGAGGGTAACAGAGATGGGACACAGATAGCTGGTGTCCATTACAGCCACGCTATTCGCGCAGACTGTCTCAAAGGCAATCAAGGACAAACACAGACAGCCCAGCCAGGCTATTCTCTAGGGGAGGAATATAGATGGGACCATTTAGGCATGCTTTATCCCTCCTAAATATTACAGGAACAACAGAACAATGCTTGAATGCTGCCCAAATGATGATGTGATATCATGCTAGAGGCAGGACTTTTTCCCGATCACGTGATCTGACCAGGGAAAACTTCTGGCTCCAGTAATAGCCTCCGGCCTTGTCACACCCTGATCTGTTTCACCTGTCCTCGTTATTTTTTCCACCCCCTCCAGGTGTCGCTTGTTTTCCCCAGTGTATGTATCCCTGTGTTTTCTGTCTCTCTGTGCCAGTGTATGTATCCCTGTGTTTCCTGTCTCTCTGTGCCAGTGTATTTATCCCTGTGTTTCCAGTCTCTCTGTGCCAGTTCGTCTTGTATGTCCAAGCCTACCAGCGGTTTTTCCTGTTTCCCTGCTTTGCCTTTTTGCCATTTTCTAGTCCTCCCAGTTTTGACCCTTGCCCGTTCTGGACTCTGTACCCGCCTACCTGACCGTTCTGCCTGCCCTGACCTCCAGCCTGCCTGCCACTCTGTACCTCTGTAACTCTGATCTGGTTATGACCTTTTGCCTGTCCATGACCATTCTCTTGCCTATTCCCTTTGGATTTATCAAACATCTTATACTCCAACCACCTGCCTCCTGTGTCTGCATTTGGGTCTCGTCTAGTGTCATGATAGGCCTACAGTATTTCCTGGTTAGGAAAATTCAGAACCCTAATTATTAGGCTCCTTAGTACCATGCTAGGGGTGCGGGAAGAATGCCAAGTGAATTCCTTGCTAACGAAGCCTAGAAAATATAATATTCCCTACTTGTATCTCCAAAGGCTCCTCATGACACACAGACCCACTTCAGTACAATCCCAGATCAATACAGTCTCTTCAGAGCACCGTAGCCCTTTCTCTTTCTTTCAATACTAAGAAAGCCTTCTATTCATGTGTGTTTTATTGGGCTAAGTCACAACGTTATGTTGGCTCTGACCTTGCCGCATCATTAATACAAAACAAAGCCTTTTGGTGGCCCTAAGCGAGATTTGGTTAGGGGGGGTTCCCCACCTCAAGGGCAAAACATTTTAGTGGCCCCCCTCTTGACGATGGCGGAAATAAACATTTTAGTTTTAAAGTTAATCTCCTGCAATTCTACACATTTAGCCATGGGGCGTAGTTTATAACACATTTCATGCAATTCTAATCAATTTGCCATGGGGCAGAGACAACCACTTGCAGTTTTACAGCTAATTTCCTGCAATTCTACCCATTTTGGCATGACTTATGCCATGTTAATATGATATCTGAGTGAGAGTGACTAACGAAGGTCAGGGCCCCTGGGCACGTGCCCTGGTTTCCCATTCGGTATTCGGCCATGATTACTACAAGTTTAGATAGCTGTCTTGACTAATTTAGCAATCTTTTTGTTTTAGCTGACATGGCTCATTGAGTGAATGTCAGTGACTGACATACAAGAGACAAACAAATGTAGAAACTACACCTTGGATATTCTACTTTTCAAACCCCAAATGAGTTCCTCATTTTTTATGTTGCTTATGCCCAGGGCCCGGCCCTCCTTGCCACTATCTTGAGACATTTTCTTTGCATCTCCAACAGGTGATCTCTCTCTCTCTCTCTCTTTCTCTCAGCACTTATTCTTCTTGTCTTCGACCTCTATGCTACCAGCATGACTCAGGAGTATCTCTTAACTGTATTTTCGAGTTGGAGCCAAGCTGTGAGTGTCCTTTCAAATACCAACTCTCTCAGCTCAGCTGGCTCGCCAGACTGGACGTCACCTCAACGCCAACATGAACCTGCTCCTGTATGGACATCTGCATACATTTCTCAGTCAGTCACAACACACATGGGCGCACACACACAGACACACGTGCGCACATCCATACAGAAACCTGTACACACAGCCACACATACAGTGCATTTGGAAAGTATTCAGACCCCTGGACTTTTTCCACATTTTGTTATGTTACAGCCTTATTCTAAAATTGATTCAATACATTTTTTCCTAATCAATCTACACACAATACCCCATAATGACAAAGCGATAACAGGTTTTTAGACATTTTTGCAAATGTATTAAAAAAAATTAAAAACAAAATACCTCATTTACATAAGTATTCAAATCCTTTGCCATGATACTCGAAATTGAGCTCAGCTGCATCCTGTTTCCATTGATCATCCTTGAGCTGTTTCAACAACTTCATTGGAGTCCATCTCTGGGAGAGACCTGAAAATAGCTGTGCATCGATATTCCCCATCCAACCTGACAGAAGAATGGGAGAAACTCCCCAAATACAGATGTGCCAAGCTGGTAGCGTCATACCAACAAAGACTCAAGGCTGCAATCACTGCCAAAGGTGCTTCAATAAAGTACTGAGTAAAGGTTCTGAATACTTATTTACATGTGATATATCAGCTTTTTTATTTATACATTTGCAAAGATTTCTAAAAACTTGTTTTTGCCTTGTCATTATGGGGTATTGTGTCTAGATTGATGAAGGGGGAAAAAACAATTTAATACGTTTTAGAATAAGGCTGTAACTTCACAAAATGTGGAAAAAGTCAAAGGGTCTGAATACTTTCCGAATGCACTGTAGCCAGAAAGTCTATATACAGTGCCATACATTTACATTTGAGTCATTTAGCAGGTCTTATCCAAAGCGACTTACAGGAGCAATTAGGGTTAAGTGCCTTGCTCAAGGGCACATCGACAGATTTTTCACCTAATTGACTCAGGGATTCGAACCAGTTACTGGACCAACATTCTTAACCGCTACTGCTACCTGCCACTAGGCTACCTACCGCTATCGCTACCGCTACCTGCTACTAGGCTACCTACCGCTATCGCTACCGCTACCTGCCACTAGGCTACCTAGCGCTATCGCTACCACTACCTGCCACTAGGCTACCTACCGCTATCGCTACCTGCCGCTAGGCTACCTACCGCTACCTGCCCCTACCGCTACCTGCCGCTAGGCTACCTACCACTACCACTACCTGTCTCTACCTGCTGCTACCGCTACCTGCATCTACAGCTACCTGCCACTAGGCTACCTACCACTAACGCTACCTGCCTCTACCGCTACCTGTTGCTAGGCTGCCTATCACTAACGCTACCTGCCTCTACCGCTACCTGTCGCTAGGCTGCCTACCACTAACGCTACCTGCATCTACCACTACCTGCCGCAAGGTTACCTACCACTAACGCTACCTGCCTCTACCGCTACCTGTCGCTAGGCTGCCTACCACTAACTCTACCTGCGTCTACCGCTACCTGCCACAAGGTTACCTACCACTACCGCTACCTTGCGCTAGGCTACCTACCACTAACGCTACCTGCCTCTACCACTACCTGCCGCTAGGTTACCTACCACTAATGCTACCTGCCGCTACCGCTACCTGTTGCTAGGCTACCTACCACTACCACTACCTTCCGCTACTGCTATCTGTCGTTAGGCTACCTACCTCCTCCACTACCTGCCGCTACCGCTACCTGTCGCTAGGCTACCTACCACCTCCACTACCTGCCGCTACCGCTACCTGTCGTTAGGCTACCTACCACCTCCACTACCGCTACCTGTCGTTAGGCTACCTACCTCCTCTCAGTGCCTTTCACAATCATAACCCGTTTCAGATTAGACATGCTGTCAGACTTAGCGTTGCTACTACCATTATTGGCCACATACACATGGTTAGCAGATGTTATTGCAAGTGTAGCGAAATGCTTGAGACCAGAACATGTGTGTACTCTCCTGTACCACCCACTGAGACAGTGTCCCATACTGAGAAGACTCAGGGAAGTCACTGGGGGCCTCACTAGATCTCTACACAGTCTCCACTGCTTCATCCCAGCTGGTTGGAAGCTCTGCTCAGCCTGACTGTTCTCTCCATGCTGTCCCACCCAGACGGCAGGGTGAGAGGGAAGGAGGGAGGGAAGGAGGCTTCCATATGCTGTTACGATCAGGCAGGAGTTTATGCTGTCCCTCTATGGAGCCTCTTTCTATCCTTCTCTCTGTCAACTTTCTTCCCTTTTTCCACAAGTTCTCTATCATTCTTTCTGTCTACCCTATTTATTCCCTTCTCCATCCTTTCTATCCCTCCATGTAGTCTCCCTTTCTCTGTCTGCTCCCTCCATCCTTTCTATCCCTCCATGTAGTCTCCCTTTCTCTGTCTGCTTCCTCCATCCTTTCTATCCCTCCATGTAGTCTCCCTTTCTCTATCTGCTCCCTCCATCCTTTCTATCCATCCATGTAGTCTCCCTTTTCTATCTGCTCCCTCCATCCTTTCTATCCCTCCTAGTCTCCCTTTCTCTGTCTGCTACCTCCATCCTTTCTATCCCTCCATGGAGTCTCCCTTTCTCTGTCTGCTCCCTCCATCCTTTCTATCCCTCCATGGAGTCTCCCTTTCTCTGTCTGCTCCCTCCATCCTTTCTATCCCTCCATGTAGTCTCCCTTTCTCTGTCTGCTCCCTCCATCCTTTCTATCCCTCCATGTAGTCTCCCTTTCTCTATCTACTCCCTCCATCCTTTCTATCCCTCCATGTAGTCTCCCTTTCTCTGTCTGCTCCCTCCATCCTTTCTATCCCTCCATGTAGTCTCCCTTTCTCTGTCTGCTCCCTCCATCCTTTCTATCCCTCCATGTAGTCTCCCTTTCTCTGTCTGCTCCCTCCATCCTTTCTATCCCTCCATGTAGTCTCCCTTTCTCTGTCTGCTCCCTCCATCCTTTCTATCCCTCCATGTAGTCTCCCTTTCTCTGTCTGCTCCCTCCATCCTTTCTATCCCTCCATGTAGTCTCCCTTTCTCTGTCTGCTCCCTCCATCCTTTCTATCCCTCCATGTAGTCTCCCTTTCTCTGTCTGCTCCCTCCATCCTTTCTATCCCTCCATGTAGTCTCCCTCTCTGTCTGCTCCCTCCATCCTTTCTATCCCTCCATGTAGTCTCCCTTTCTCTGTCTGCTCCCTCCATCCTTTCTATCCCTCCATGTAGTCTCCCCTTTCTCTGTCTGCTCCCTCCATCCTTTCTATCCCTCCATGTAGTCTCCCTCTCTCTGTCTGCTCCCTCCATCCTTTCTATCCCTCCATGTAGTCTCCCTCTGTCTGTCTCCAATCCTCCTTTCTATCCCTCCATGTAGTCTCCCTCTCTCTGTCTGCTCCCTCCATCCTTTCTATCCCTCCATGGAGTCTCCCTCTCTCTGTCTGCTCCAACCCTCCTTTCTATCCCTCCATGGAGTCTCCCTTTCTCTGTCTGCTCCAACCCTCCTTTCTATCCCTCCATGTAGTCTCCCTCTCTCTGTCTGCTCCCTCCATCCTTTCTATCCCTCCATGTAGTCTCCCTCTCTCTGTCTGCTTCCTCTCCTTTCTTCCGTGCCATCGTGTGTTATGAACCAGGCTCATGAATCACTCACTCCCCTGTCACTCCATCAGCTCACACTGTCATTGTCCCTGCAGCAGTCAGTCATTCAGTCACACACACACACACACACACACAAACACACATGGATGCACGGACGCAGGCACCCACTCGCACACAGACCAACGCACGCATGCACACACACACAATGCCATTTTCATTTGGGACTCAGACCCATCAACAGCTCTGTAGGTGACAGATTAGAAATTAGGTGACAAAATACACTACCGTTCAAAAGTTTGGCCCTTGTTTTTAAAAGAAAAGCATTTTTGTCCATTCATTCAAATCACATCAAATTGATCAGAAATACAGTGTAGACATTGTTAAATTTGTAATGACTACTGCAGCTGGAAATGGCAGATGTTTAATGGAATATCTACCTAGGTGTACATAGTCCCATTATCAGCAACCATCACTCCTGTGTTCCAATGGCACGTTGTGTTAGCTAATCCAAGTTGATCATTTTAAAAGGCTAATTGATCATTAGAAAACCCTTTTGCAATTATGTTATCACAGCTGGAAACTGTTGTTCTGATTAAAGAAGCAATAAAACTGGCCTTCTTTAGACTAGTTGAGTATCTGGAGCATCAGCATTTGTGGGTTTGATTACAGGCTCAAAATGGCCAGAAACATAGGACTTTCCTCTTAAACTCGTCAGTCTATTCTTGTTCCCACTTGGTTGCTGATAATGGGCCTCTGTACGCCGATGTAGATATTCCATTAAAAATCATCCGTTTCCAGCTACAATAGTCTTTTACAACATTAACAATGTCTACACTGTATTTATGATCAATTTGATGTCATTTTAACGGACCAAAATTTGTATTTTCTTTAAAAAACAAGGACATTTCTAAGTGACCCCAAACATTTGAACGGTAGTGTACCATTGCAGGAACCATATTGCTGAACTTCCATATTGTATAGTAAATGTTCTCTTTATTATACTATATTTGCAGGACAAAGTTGGCCTTTAATGAGCTGCTTCTCCCTCCTCAATTGGTTGTGTTTTCCCTTGGTGAGTTTTTGTTTTGATGCATAATGATAAAAGCATCCAGATGAAAACAATGCTGAGACCGCAGAGCCATAAGCTAACTTATAAAACCTGAATGAGGAGAGAACACGCTGAGGAGAGAACGCTCTCCAACAGGAAGAAAGGAGATCATGCGTTTTCTGGGGCACAACAAATACAATGTCTGTCTGTGATGCAGTACATTCAGATGTGTCTGTGGTGCAGTACATTCAGGTGTGTCTGTGGTGCAGTACATTCAGGTGTCTCTCTGTTGTGCAGTACATGCAGATGTGTCTGTGGTGCAGTACATTCAGGTGTGTCTGTGGTGCAGTACATTCAGATGTCTCTCTGTGGTGCAGTACATTCAGACTTGTCTGTGGTGCAGTACATTCAGATGTCTCTCTGTGGTGCAGTACATTCAGATGTGTCTGTGGTGCAGTACATTCAGATGTCTCTCTGTGGTGCAGTACATGCAGATGTCTGTCTGTGGTGACATACATTCAGATGGCCCATTGGCATGCCATTTGGTTGAGCGCTCTAACTCTAGCTAGCTAGCATCCATGCTAGCATCTACCCAAAAATCCATGCTAGCATCCAGCGCTCTGACTACCTAGCTAGCATCCACACTAGCATCCACACAAATGCCAAGCCGGAGCAGATGAGTGCAAGTTGAATCTTCAATCTTGAGCAGCCATACATTTTCCCAATGTGGCGCCTGGCCTGTATGTGTACTATATGAGAGCCCGCAGCTGGCCTGTATGTGTACTATATGAAACAGCATCTGTGCCACCAGTAAGTACAGATAGTAGTATAAATCCCCTGGCACAGTCCCCGCAGCCGGACAACTTTCTCACGGTTTCTGGAAGGAAATGCTGTAGGAACGCTCAACCGGTGTCGCTCATTCAGCCGACAGAAACTTTCAACCGGTTTTCCCCATTAAGCAGCGAGTCGGAATCAGAGGCCGAGTCTTCTCTGGTCTCTATTCCTCCCGTTACGGGGTCTGAGACGCCGAAGCTTCCCACCATTAGCTCTGACAAATTGAAAACTCTAGTCATTGGCGACTCCATTACCCGCAGTATTAGACTTAAAACGAATCATCCAGCGATCATACACTGTTTACCAGGGGCAGGGCTACCGACGTTAAGGCTAATCTGAAGATGGTGCTGGCTAAAGCTAAAACTGGCGAGTGTAGAGAGTATAGAGATATTGTTATCCACGTCGGCACCAACGATGTTAGGATGAAACAGTCAGAGATCACCAAGCGCAACATAGCTTCTGCGTGTAAATCAGCTAGAAATGTGTCGGCATCGAGTAATTGTCTCTGGCCCCCTCCCAGTTAGGGGGAGTGATGAGCTCTACAGCAGAGTCTCACAACTCAATCGCTTGGTTGAAAACTGTTTTCTGCCCCTCCCAAAAGTTAGAATTTGTAGATAATTGGCCCTCTTTCTGGGACTCACCCACAAACAGGACCAAGCCTGACCTGCTGAGGAGTGACGGACTCCATCCTAGCTGGAGGCGTGCTCTCATCTTATCTACCAACATAGACAGGGCTCTAACTCCTCTAGCTCCACAATGAAATAGGGTGCAGGCCAGGCAGCAGGCTGTTAGCCAGCCTGCCAGCATAGTGGAGTCTGCCACTAGCACAGTCAGTGTAGTCAGCTCAGCTATCACCATTGAGACCGTGTCTGTGCCTCGAATAGGTTGGGCAAAACTAAACATGGTGGTGTTCGCCTTAGCAATCTCACTAGGATAAAGACCACCTCCATTCCTGTCATTATTGAAAGAGATCATGATACCTCACATCTCAAAATAGGGCTACTTAATGTTAGATCCCTTACTTCAAAGGCAATTATAGTCAATGAACTAATCACTGACCATAATCTTGATGTGATTGGCCTGACTGAAACATGGCTTAAGCCTGATGAATTTACTGTGTTAAATGAGGCCTCACCTCCTGGCTACACTAGTGAACATATCCCCCGTGCATCCCGCAAAGGCGGAGGTGTTGCTAACATTTACGATAGCAAATTTCAATTTACAAAAAAAAAATGACGTTTTCGTCTTTTGAGCTTCTAGTCATGAAATCTATGCAGCCTACTCAATCACTTTTTATAGCTGCTGTTTACAGGCCTCCTGGGCCATATACAGCGTTCCTCACTGAGTTCCCTGAATTCCTATCGGACCTTGTAGTCATAGCAGATAATATTCTAATCTTTGGTGACTTTAATATTCACATGGAAAAGTCCACAGACCCACTCCAAAAGGCTTTCGGCGCCATCATCAACTCAGTGGGTTTTGTCCAACATGTCTCTCTCTGGACCCACTCACTGTCACAGTCATACGCTGGACCTAGTTTTGTCCCATGGAATAAATGTTGTGGATCTTAATGTTTTTCCTCATAATCCTGGACTATCGGACCACTATTTTATTACGTTTGCAATTGCAACAAATAATCTGCTCAGACCCCAACCAAGGAACATCAAAAGTCGTGCTATAAATTCACAGACAACACAAAGATTCCTTGATGTCCTTCCAGATTCCCTCTGTCTACCCAAGGACGCCAGAGGACAAAAATCAGTTAACCACCTAACTGAGGAACTCAATTTAACCTTGCGCAATACCCTAGATGCAGTTGCACCCCTAAAAACTAAAAACATTTCTCATAAGAAACTAGCTCCCTGGTACACAGAAAATACCCGAGCTCTGAAGCAAGCTTCCAGAAAATTGGAACGGAAATGGCGCCACACCAAACTGGAAGTCTTCCGACTAGCTTGGAAAGACAGTACCGTGCAGTACCGTAGAGCCCTTACTGCTGCTCGATCATCCTATTTTTCTAACTTAATTGAGGAAAATAAGAACAATCCGAAATTCCTTTTTGATACCGTCGCAAAGCTAACTAAAAAGCAGTATTCCCCAGGAGAGGATGACTTTCACTTTAGCAGTGATAAATTCATGAACTTCTTTGAGGAAAAGATTATGACTTTTAGAAAGCAAATTACGGACTCCTCTTTAAATCTGCATATTCCTTCAAAGCTCAGTTGTCCTGAGTCTGCACAACTCTCCCAGAACCTAGGATCAAGAGAGACGCTCAAGTGTTTTAGTACTATATCTCTTGACACAATGATGAAAATAATCATGGCCTCTAAACCTTCAAGCTGCATACTGGACCCTATTCCAACTAAACTACTGAAAGAGCTGCTTCCTGTGCTTGGCCCTCCTATGTTGAACATAATAAACGGCTCTCTATCCACCGGATGTGTACCAAACTCCCTAAAAGTGGCAGTAATAAAGCCTCTCTTGAAAAAGCCAAACCTTGACCCAGAAAATATAAAAAACTATCGGCCTATATCGAATCTTCCATTCCTCTCAAAAATTTTAGAAAAGGCTGTTGCGCAGCAACTTACTGCCTTCCTGAAGACAAACAATGTATACGAAATGCTTCAGTCTGGTTTTAGACCCCATCATAGCACTGAGACAGCACTTGTGAAGGTGGTAAATGACATTTTAATGGCCGAGGCTCTGCATCTGTCCTCGTGCTCCTAGACCTTAGTGCTGCTTTTGATACCATCGATCACCACATTCTTTTGGAGAGATTGGAAACCCAAATTGGTCTACACGGACAAGTTCTGGCCTGGTTTAGATCTTATCTGTCGAAAGATATCAGTTTGTCTCTGTGAATGGTTTGTCCTCTGACAAATCAACTGTAAATTTCGGTGTTCCTCAAGGTTCCATTTTGGGACCACTATTGTTTCCACTATATATTTTACCTCTTGGGGATGTTATTCAAAAACATAATGTTAACTTTCACTGCTATGCGGATGACATACAGCTGTACATTTCAATGAAACATGGTGAAGCCCCAAAATTGCCCTTGCTAGAAGCATGTGTTTCAGACATAAGGAAGTGGATGGCTGCAAACTTTCTACTTTTAAACTCGGACAAAACAGAGATGCTTGTTCTAGGTCCCAAGAAACAAAGAGATCTTCTGTTGAATCTGACAATTAATCTTAATGGTTGTACTGTCGTCTCAAATAAAACTGTGAAGGACCTCGGCGTTACTCTGGACCCTGATCTCTCTTTTGAAGAACATATCAAGACCATTTCAAGGACATCTTTTTTCCATCTACGTAACATCGCAAAAATCAGAAACTTTCTGTCCAAAAATGATGCAGAAAAATTAATCCATGCTTTTGTCACTTCTAGGTTAGACTACTGCAATTCTCTACTTTCCGGCTACCCGGATAAAGCCCTAAATAAACTTCAGTTGGTGCTAAATACGGCTGCTAGAATCCTGACTAGAACCAAAAAATTTGATCATATTACTCCAGTGCTAGCCTCTCTACACTGGCTTCCTGTCAAAGCAAGGGTTGATTTCAAGGTTTTACTGCTAACCTACAAAGCATTACATGGGCTTGCTACTACCTATCTCTCTGATTTGGTTCTGCCGTACATACCTACACGTACGCTACGGTCACAAGACGCAGGCCTCCTAATTGTCCCTAGAATTTCTAAGCAAACAGCTGGAGGCAGGGCTTTCTCCTATAGAGCTCCATTTTTATGGAACGGTCTGCCTACCCATGTCAGAGACGCAAACTCGGTCTCAACCTTTAAGTCCTTACTGAAGACTTATCTCTTCAGTGGGTCATATGATTGAGTGTAGTCTGGCCCAGGAGTGGGAAGGTGAACGGAAAGGCTCTGGAGCAACGAACCGCCCTTGCTGTCTCTGCCTGGCCGGTTCCCCTCTTCCCACTGAGATTCTCTGCCTCTAACCCTATTACAGGGGCTGAGTCACTGGCTTACTGGGGCTCTCTCATGCCGTCCCTGGAAGGGGTGCGTCACCTGAGTGGGTTGATTCACTGATGTGGTCGTCCTGTCTGGGTTGGCGCCCCCCCTTGGGTTGTGCCATGGCGGAGATCTTTGTGGGCTATACTCAGCCTTGTCTCAGGATGGTAAGTTGGTGGTTGGAGATATCCCTCTAGTGGTGTGGGGGCTGTGCTTTGGCAAAGTGGGTGGGGTTATATCCTTCCTGTTTGGCCCTGTCTTTGGGTGTCCTCGGATGGGGCCACAGTGTCTCCTGACCCCTCCTGTCTCAGCCTCCAGTATTTATGCTGCAGTAGTTAATGTGTCGGGGGGCTAGGGTCAGTTTGTTATATCTGGAGTACCTCTCCTGTCCTATTCGGTGTCCTGTGTGAATCTAAGTGTGCGTTCTCTAATTCTCTCTTTCTCTCTCTCTCTCTCTCTCTCTCTCGGAGGACCTGAGCCCTAGGACCATGACCCAGGACTACCTGACACGATGACTCCTTGCTGTCCCCAGTCCACCTGGCCGTGCTGCTGCTCCAGTTTCAACTGTTCTGCCTTATTATTATTCGACCATGCTGGTCATTTATGAACATTTGAACATCTTGGCCGTGTTCTGTTATAATCTCCACCCGGCACAGCCAGAAGAGGACTGGCCACCCCACATATGCTCTCTCTAATTCTCTCTTTCTTTCTCTCTCTCGGAGGACCTGAGCCCTAGGACCATGCCCCAGGACTACCTGACATGATGACTCCTTGCTGTCCCCAGTCCACCTGACCGTGCTGCTGCTCCAGTTTCAACTGTTCTGCCTTATTATTATACGACCATGCTGGTCATTCATGAACATTTGAACATCTTGTCCATGTTCTGTTATAATCTCCACCCGGCACAGCCAGAAGAGGACTGGCCACCCCACATAGCCTGGTTCCTCTCTAGGTTTCTTCCTAGGTTTTGGCCTTTCTAGGGAGTTTTTCCTAGCCACCGTGCTTCTATACCTGCATTGCTTGCTGTTTGGGGTTTTAGGCTGGGTTTCTGTACAGCACTTTGAGATATCAGCTGATGTATGAAGGGCTATATAAATACATTTGATTTGATTTGATTTACTATATGAGAGCCCGTAGCTGGCCTGTATGTGTACTATATGAGAGCCCGTAGCTGGCCTGTATGTGTACTATATGAGAGCCCGTAGCTGGCCTGTATGTGTACTATATGAGAGCCCGTAGCTGGCCTGTATGTGTACTATATGAGAGCCCGTAGCTGGCCTGTATGTGTACTATATGAGAGCCCGTAGCTGGCCTGCATGTGTACTATATGAGAGCCCATACCTGGCCTGTATGTGTACTCTATGAGAGCCCGTAGCTGGCCTGTATGTGTACTATATGAGAGCCCGTAGCTGACCTGTATGTGTACTATGTGAGAGCCCGTAGCTGGCCTGTATGTGTACTATATGAGAGCCCGTAACTGGCCTGTATGTGTACTATATGAGAGCCCGTAGCTGGCCTGTATGTGTACTATATGAGAGCCCGTAACTGGCCTGTATGTGTACTATATGAGAGCCCGTAGCTGACCTGTATGTGTACTATATGAGAGCCCATAGCTGGCCTGTATGTGTACTATATGAGAGCCCGTAGCTGGCCTGTATGTGTACTATATGAGAGCCCGTAGCTGGCCTGTATGTGTACTATATGAGAGCCCGTAGCTGGCCTGTATGTGTACTATATGAGAGCCCGTAGCTGGCCTGTATGTGTACTATATGAGAGCCCGTAGCTGGCCTGTATGTGTACTATATGAGAGCCCATACCTGGCCTGTATGTGTACTCTATGAGAGCCCGTAGCTGGCCTGTATGTGTACTATATGAGAGCCCGTAGCTGACCTGTATGTGTACTAATATGAGAGCCCGTAGCTGGCCTGTATGTGTACTATATGAGAGCCCGTAACTGGCCTGTATGTGTACTATATGAGAGCCCGTAGCTGGCCTGTATGTGTACTATATGAGAGCCCGTAGCTGGCCTGTATGTGTACTATATGAGAGCCCGTAGCTGGCCTGTATGTGTACTATATGAGAGCCCGTAGCTGGCCTGTATGTGTACTATATGAGAGCCCGTAGCTGGCCTGTATGTGTACTATATGAGAGCCCGTAGCTGGCCTGTATGTGTACTATATGAGAGCCCGTAGCTGGCCTGTATGTGTACTATATGAGAGCCCGTAGCTGGCCTGTATGTGTACTATATGAGAGCCCGTAGCTGGCCTGTATGTGTACTATATGAGAGCCCGTAGCTGGGCTGTGGGTCTCCCTCCACCAGTCTGGCTCTTCATCATCATCGCAGCCTACCATCTGCTCTCACACACGGGCATAAATTAAAGTGCACGCACATCCCACCATGATTGAGGCTGAAGGCTCAGTTTATAAAAGGAGGATTATTGGCGTTTCAACAGCGTTGAATGATAATGAAGTCAATGCCAACCTGCTGTATGGGCATGTGAATGTCGGCGTGTGTGAATGCATGTGCATGCGTGTGTTCTTTGTGTGTGAGTGTGTTTTATGTATGGGTGTGTGTGCAGGGAGCCTATTTGTC
Organism: Oncorhynchus tshawytscha; assembly: GCF_018296145.1. Classification (NCBI taxonomy): domain Eukaryota; kingdom Metazoa; phylum Chordata; class Actinopteri; order Salmoniformes; family Salmonidae; genus Oncorhynchus; species Oncorhynchus tshawytscha. Next base: position 52,427,764 of record NC_056433.1, read on the forward strand.
CCTGTGAGTGTTTGCATGAGTGTTTCTCAGTGAACATGCAGTAGTGTGCCCTTGTTCCCTATATGATTGAGGGATTGTTTATGTTGACAGGAAAAGATGCAGGAGATGGGCTATTCATGGGATGAAAGGATGGATTGAGGGAGGGAGGGAGGGAGGGAGGGAGGGAGGGAGGGAGGGAGGGAGGGAGGGAGGGAGGGAGGGAGGGAGGGAGGGAGGGAGGGAGGGAGGGAGGGAGGGAGGGAGGGAGGGGGCTGTGTGCCACATTAACGCTAAACTCCTGAAAGGCCCTGTCAATTACACTGGAGTGCTCCTCACGGGCCCTCTCTCTCTCTCTCTCTCTCTCTCTCTCGCCGATTGCAACTAATGTGCCTGGATGTGACCAGGGCAGCAGGGAATGCAGAGTGTGTTTATTTCCCCAACATTAAAGTGTGTATTTATATTGTATGTTTTTCCTCTCTCCTGATGATGCTACCGACAACACAAAAGGTTGGATGTATTCTCGCATCATGGCCAAGCGCTGGGCCGTGAAAGAGACAAGAGGGAACGTATTGGAGAGGATTTCTCCATGCAGAGCCGAGCCTGCCCAGGACTGTGTGAAAGCATATTACTTCCACCTCAAAGAAACAGTGTCTCCCTCTGCCCTCTCTCTCCTATTCAGATGAGCAACCTACCAATGAAATGAACCTGGCTGGCAGTCAGGGCTTGGCTGGAGGTGGAATATCTCTCCTCTTTAAGAGGAAAATAACATATTGCTCCAATTTGGCATCCAACAGGAGTGGCGTGGTCATGATTTTAAACGAGGGAAAGAGAGAGAGAGAGAGAGGGTGGAGAGAGAGCTAAAAAGGGGAAAGAGTGATCGACGCTCGGTGGCTGTAAAGCCACTTTAAAATGTGGCAAATGTTTAACTTGTTCTTGAGCACATCAAGGTCTCCTTGCCTGCTGTCTACAAGAGGAATGTAAATTTGGGCTGAAAGTAAAGTATATTGAACATTTTTCAGCACTGCGTCGGACACAAGCAGGCTGTGGCTGACAGGGCTTCTTTAGGGAAAGCCTAGCCGTTAAGTGCACTGGGCCAGTAACCGAAAGGTCGCTGGTTCAAGTCCTAAGCCGACTAGGTAAAAGGGTTAGGGTTGAGCAAGGCACTTAACCCTAATTGCTCCTGTAAATCGCTCTGGATAAGAGCATCTGCTAAATTACTGAAATGTTTACATTTTAAATGTATATAAATGTGTGTCCTGTTCTGTCTGCTGTTGCCTTACCTAACCAACCCATCACTGTAACCTTGGTGTTAGATCAATACTTGACAATCCTGGAGGATGAGGAGGAGGAAGAGGAGGGGCAGAGCTTAGCTATGGCATGCTGAGCCCAAGTAGCTTCTGAAGCAATGGCATGGCTGGCGCAGCGACCATACACACACACACACAGAACCTCCCTCACCAACCCCCAACCTTTGCTGCAATGGCAGTCACAGAAACCCCATTCATCCAAAGAGTAGGAATAAAACTCCATCACTCTGACAGTGACTGAGCCTAAACCCTCCCCAAACTCCCTGAGGCATTTACACCTACAGGGAGCTGTCACAGACAGTGTCACCCCCAGTATGTTACCCATGGGTTTAACAGAGCAGGCCCAGGACCCTGGACCATGTTTAGGGAAACATCCCCCACCACAATACACGTCTCAGACGCAGCGCACCGCAACCGCCGTGCAGAGACCATGTCATCACTTCATTATTGGCCGAGGTCTGGGGAGAGTAGGGAGGCCATATTTCACATACAGTAACTCTCTCTCTCTCTCTCTCTCCCAGCAGTCCCGGTAGATAGGGACACAGGCAGGCAGCAGGAAGACAGGCAGCAGGCAGGCAGACGGGATAATTCCAGTGGCTTCTGCCTGCCGGCTGTTAAGACTCAGTTAATCAAAGTTACTACGGGCTACAGGCCGCTGATTCACGTTTCAGTAACATGCGCTCCAATATGCTGCTGAGATAAACTCTTACATTTCAACACCAGAGGATTATATTGTGTTCCCAACTTCCCAAGTGAAGACTGGGGGGACTTTTAAGATATTGATTATGGTGTAAACCCCACTCTAAGACACACACCCCCACCACACACACACACACACACACACACACACACACACACTCAAATCAGCAGAGTCACAGTCAATTGAAGACGCCAACCCAAATAAATTATTTCAAATACCAAACAGACCTGGTTCAAATGCATGGGAGTATCTAAATAGTTCCATAAATACAGTGTATTTGAGTGCTTTCAAATATGAAAGTGTATTTCCAAATACAGTCCAATATTCAACTACTTGTATTTTCAAATGAAAAATATCCAAATATATACTTCCAAATTACTTTGAAATTAGTTAAAATACCCTATATAGTATTTAATCCGAGGTCTGGCTGCCACACATACAGAACGGATAATATGTCATCACCCAGGATTCCTCAGTCAGTAACACAGCCCATGTCTCCCCTGTGTGAACTAGATAACTTTGATATCTGTGAGTTATTAGGAACAACAATGAACAATTAGCTCCAGTACACCATCCCTCAGCACTGCTCAGCACTCCCCACAATGTGAAAGGGAGGTTAATTAATGACCGATAGGAGCTGTCTGTCTGCTGTTTAGGAAGCTCTCTAATCCATTCCCTGAGTTGAACACACACACACACACACACACAAGCAGGAGGGAGACTGTGGGGAGTCGCTTGGAGAGAGTTTGTGAAGGAGACTCTCCTAGTCCATCACGGTGCTGTGTGTGTGTGTGTGTGTGTGTGTGTGTGTGTGTGTGTGTGTGTGTGTGTGTGTGTGTGTGTGTGTGTGTGTGTGTGTGTGTGTGTGTGTGTGTGTGTGTGTGTGTGCTGTTGGTTTGTGCCCGTAGCAGTGTTTTAATGAGGCTTAACTCTCCCACTGTGGGAGTCAGGGGATCTACTTTTTTACCTTGTCTCCACAGCTGAAGGCAGCTTTTGTTTTAATCATGCCATAAATTACAATACCGTCTGAGATGATGCAAGAATGGTGACAAATGGATGCAGGGACTATGGAAAGTAAGTTGGTAGGGGGTTAGGGGTTGTCAATAGAGCTTAGCTGGACGCTCCGGGCTTCACACAGACGCTTACAGGCACTCTCACACACACACACACACAGACAAACAAACACACCAGTTGTGATCGCAGAACCTATTCTGTCCCACGCCATTTCATCCAATCACTTTATGAAATTAAAGCCCAAGACCGTCAGTCACTCCACACAGTGAAGCATATGCTGCCTCCGGAGATATCGCAGCGTCCCCAATTAAACACACACACAGACACACACAAACACACACACACACATACACCCAAACCGCATTGGGGAAATTTGCCCACTGTTATAGGGACCAGGATGTCTGCATCACAATCACAGCACCTGAGACATATAGAGGAGCCCTGTGTCCCCACCACACACACAAACACACACCCTCTCAATCCACACACACCCAAAGCCCATCAGAGCCAGAGGGACGTAGACAGACAGAGACAGCCAGATGGACAGGCTGCCTAGACTAGCTACTGAGGCCCCCTGACAGTCATACAAACACAATAATGATCCAGTCAGATAAGGACCACATGTGTCCTGTCCTCAGCAGCACATAAGAGCATGACTGACAACTGCTAAACGGTCTGCATGGAGCAGATGCACTTTGCCTCTAATGATTTAATGAACACAATGTCCCATCAACTCAAAGCCAATGTGAAGATTTTGGCAGATATTTCAATCAATTACTCTGTTATGTACAACAAAATGTCAATCCAAGTTAATGTATGTGTTATATTTAATTCATCAGTGAAATATATATATTTTTTTCTGAGTTGAATTAATTCTCCATTGACTGGGAAATAAGGACAATAAGATCCAGAGAGATGGTGGTAAGGAAATAAGAAATCAATATGGAGAGGTAAGAATGGAAAGATAGACCGGAGAGAGAGAGAGAGAGAGAGAGAGAGAGAGAGAGAGAGAGAGAGAGAGAGAGAGAGAGAGAGAGAGAGAGAGAGAGAGAGAGAGAGAATCTTAACAAAGGCGGAACCATAAAGAAGGGATTGTGGGCATGAAGCAGTGAAGGAGAGAGAAGAGAATGTAGAGGATATGGTAGAGGGGGTGAGACTTCCAGTCTTCCAGTCAGACGAAATGACACATCAAACAGAGACACGCTCACAAGAGTTGAGATGAGCTTTGGAAGAGAAATGTGACAGATAGACAGAGAAGAGAAAGAGGGAGAGTGATAAAGAAAGAGAGTGAAAGTTGGGGAGAGGCGAAGAGAGGATCAAAGAGAGATATGTTGAGTTGAAAAGAGAGTGTGAAAGTTAGAAATGTAGCAAAAGAAAGTGTGTGTGTGTGTGTGTGTGTGTGTGCGTGCGTGCGTGTGTGTGAGAGAGAGAGAGTGAGAAAGAAAGTGAGAGGGAGAAAGGAGGTTGAAAAGAGTGTGTGAAAGTTAGAAATGTAGCGAAAGAAAAAGAGAGAGTGTGTGTGTGTGAGGGAGGGAGGGAGACACAAACACAGGAAGTCAAACTCTTTCACCTGAGGTTCAGTACAGTACTCAGAATCACTAAGAAAAGCTTGTCTGAGCTCAGCCTGGGTGGTTGTTTTAAAATGTGTCTGCTTATTAAATAATCACACTTAGACCAGCTAATGAGTCATGAAAGCCTGCAGATGTTTCTGGATCCTGTTAGAAGGAGAGAGGTGACAGGGGTAGATGAGTGTTGTTTGGGAGGTGTCAGAGGAGAGAAGGAGAGAGGGAAGGAAAGAGTGAAAGAACTAGAGGGGGAAAGAAATGTGTGAGAGACAGATAACGAGAGAGAGTGGGAGAGGAGAGAGCAGGAGGGAGGGAGATTAAGAGAGAAGGTGAGGGAGGATGAGTTACAGAAAGAGAGAAAAATAAGAAAGAGAGAGAGAAAGAGACTGTAGAGAAAATGACAAAGAAAGAGAAACACTGGGAGTGCAATGTAAAGGTTTTGGCTCGGTGATGGTCTCTCTGTTGTCTGAAATAGATACAGAATGAGATCCCCTGGCCATATTGATTCAGAGGCACAGACTCGTTTGGAAAATAAGAATGGATGGCTTCTCCTTTTGGTCAGGGTTCATTTATGTATTTATCTGTGGCCCTCGCTGCCAGGCAGAGAGGGACATCTCCCAACTTTCAAATGTTGAGGTCAGAAAACTAATTTCACAGAGAAAGCCACAGGTAGATTTGGCCTTTTAAAGATGCACTCTGCCATTTCCTGGTTGATAAAATTCTAAAAGTTTTCCTAATTTCCGTTTATGTGACAAAACAAGCAAGTGCAGTGCAGAGAATCACTGTACCATCTAAACCACTGTGAAATACATTTTAAGTAACCAAATATATTGTATTTTCAGCTATTTGAAGCTGGTGGACTGAACCGAAAGTAAAAGACGCAGAAACTAAACTTAAACACGGGAAGCATGGAAATAGATCTACCACTTCTTACAATTGCTTTCAATGAGAATGACAGATCTATAACTCACATTTCTATGTGAATTTGGTCGGGTCGTCCCAAAAGTGACATATTGCAGCTTTAAGTGAGTGTGGGAAAGGATGACAGGTATGGGTCATGTTAACTGCAGTAGGACCAAGATTCAAAATACCTGGTGATTCACAACATCTTTTTCATGAAGTTCTCCCTCTGCTGTGGTTCTGTGGTTGGTTATGTGCAATACGCATACAATAAGCCACCAGAGCAATCGAATAAAAAGCATTTGGGTTACAAAATCGCCAACTGGTATTTCTCTATCAAACATGTGAATGTTCAAAGTACTCTTTTTGACAGTCTGATTGCTCATAGTAATTCCTTACTATCATTAACACCATCAATGTCCATAGTATCATTCTGACAAAAGGGAAACATTGAATATGGCAAACAAATCCATAGAATCAGGGATTTCTGTCATATTTTTTTCTGCTCTCTTCCTCTCCCAGAGTAATGCTCCAGATATCACAGTACAGTATTACCCATCCTTTCTCCCTCATCCCTCTTTCCTTCCCTCGCTCCCTCCTCCCTCCTTTACCACCCCCGTCTTGTAAGCTACACAGGCTCCCGGGTAATTGCATTTCAACAGACAGTTCAAACGATGGCATGAAATAATTAGTGACCAAACTGATGCAATCTCCGGCATGTTGATCATCTAGCCAGCCCTGCTGTGGCCTCAGGGAGAGGTACTGTAGGTGCTGGTGGGATAAAGTGGATCCTCTATAGGTTTATACTGAACACAAGCCTGGTACACGACACACTGCACGGTTACTCTATTCTATGGCGATGCAGGGAGAGATAGGTGCGTGGCAGATGATAGTGCAGTCTGTGGTAAATGTATACTGTATAGGCTGCACACAAGACGCATGCACACCACACAGACACACTCCACTGGATAACGAGCCTAAATGATATGGATCTGCATTGATTCTGCCGCTCTGTTTGCACCTGGACGAATGAACAGAGGCAGCGCATCTTCCTGACTCCGAGGCAGGCCACTTGGATCAGCGGCGCCCAGGCATGTTTCTACCAGTAATTGGCTTTAAATGATCTGACTACTACTGTCTGTACCACACAGAGCCGTGATGGAGGCAAAGTGTCATAGGATCTGGCTGACTGACTGATGCTCATCTGGAAACCATTGTTCTGCTGTGCCGAAGCTACTCTGACAGCTCAGTTCCTACCATAGCCAGGTGTTGAAATGGGAAGATTTTGGCGGGCATACTTGATGGTAACATGGAATGGAATTGTGTACCTGCAATTAATATTCTGGGTCCTTACATGCATTTGGAAAGTATTCAGACACCTTGACTTTTTCCACATTTTGTTATGTTACAACCTTAACCTAAAATGGATTAAATTGTTTGTTTTCCTCATCAATCTACACACAATACCCCATAATGACAAAGCAAAAACAGATTTTTAGAAGAAAAAAAAATGTGAAATATGACATTTACATAAGTATTCAGACCCTTTACTCAGTACTTTGTTGAAGCACCTTTGGCAGCGATTACAGCCTGGAGTCTTGGTTATAACGCTACAAGCTTGGCACACCTGTATTGGAGTTTTTCCCATTCTTCTCTGCAGATCCTCTCAAGCGCTGTCAGATCAGGTTTAAGTCCGGACTCTGGCTGGGCAACTCAAGGACATTCAGAGACTTGTCCCGAAGCCACTCCTGCGTTGTCTTTGCTGTGTGCTTAGGGTCGTTGTCCTGTTGGAAGGAGAACCTTCACCCCATTCTGATGTTCTGAGCAGGTTTTGGAGCAAGTTTTCATCAAGGAACTCTCTCTACTTTGCTCTGTTCATCTTTCCCTCTCCCAGTCACTGCCACTGAAAAACATCCCCACAGCATGATGCTGCCACCACCATGCTTCACCTTGTTGATGGTGTCAGGTTTCCTCCAGACGTGATGCTTGGCATTCAGGCCAAAGAGTTCAATCTTGGTTTCATCAGACCAGAGAATCTTGTTTCTCATGGTCTGAGAATCCTTTAGGTGCCTTTTTGCAAAATTCAAGCGGGCTGTCTGAGGAGTTGCTTCCATTTGGCCACTCTACCATAAAGGCCTGATTGGTGGAGTGCTGCAGAGATGGTTGTCCTTCTATAAGGTTCTCCTATCTTCACAGACGACCTCAGAAGTTCTGTCAGAGTGACCATCAGGTTCTTAGTCACCTCCCTGACCAAGGCTCCTCTCCCCTGATTGCTCAGTTTGGCCGGGAGGCCAGCTCTAGGAAGAATCTTGGTTGTTCCAAACTTCTTCCATTTAAGAATAATGGAGGCCACTGTGTTCTTGGGGACCTTCAATGCTGCAGACATTTTTTGGTACCCTTCCCCAGATCTGTGCCTCGAGCTCTACGTACAATTCCTTCAACCTCATGGCTTGGTTTTTGCTCTGACATGCACTGTCAACTGTGGGACCTTATATAGACAGGTGTATGCCTTTCCAAATCATGTCCAATCAATTGAATTTACCACAGGTGGACTCCAATCAAGTTACAGAAACATCTTAAGGATGATCAATGGAAACAGGATGCACCTGAGCTCAATTTCAAGTCTCACAGCAAAGGACATGAATACTTATGCCAATAAGCTATTTTTAAAAAAAAAGACATACATTTGCAGAAATGTCTAAAAACCTGTTATCGCTTTGTTCTTATGGGGTATTGTGTTTAGATTGATGAGGGAAATGCTTTATAGAAATCCATTTTTGAATAAGGCTGTAACTTAACAAAATTTGGAAAAATGGAAGGGGTACTTTCCAAATGCACTGTAAGCTGCAGATAACATGGGATTTCATGTCAGAAGGGAGTAGGGGCATCGTAATGATGTAATATTGTTGAATGGTTATTTCATCTAAATGATGAACTGCTGTTATAGGTCAACGCCCTAACTTCTTCCTTTCCTCTGCAGCTCTTTCCTTCCACCTTTGTAAACCCAAAGACAAGGATTAATATGATACTGTATAACAGATGACCATGAAAAATGAGGATCGGCAGTAAAGATCCTATTAGTCTGTAGTGAAATACCACAGCGTAGAATTAAACTGGATTTAACAGCCAAGGAATTTAAAGCAACGGAATGATTTGGTCTCCATTGTTGCTGTATTGTACCTCAATTACAACATTTGCCAGTAAGACCTGCCTTTAAATGTAATAACATTTCAAGGACTGGACTTTATTCCTGAGAATGTGTCTAGAGAGAGAGGGGCTTGATAAATTCACTGCACTCCGTAAGTGAATTTTGGATTCATGAGCCAGTGCTTTCAAACAATATCTTTGGAAATGTATTTGTCTGAATGATTTTGGCATTTTATAAGATCAAAACAGCGAGGACCCCAGAAATGTGTTTAGTTCTGGGCTGCAAACATATTAACGCTCCACAAAACATTGATACTCATATAGCTCCATGTTACCTGATAAGGTAGGAATCTAAACATGGAACAAACAAAGTGATCAACAGATGATTATCCTGCAGTTCAGAGTTCTACCTTTCTTAATGTGACACCTATTTTTTCATGTATTCCATTTGGGTATGTCGTCATCCAAAAAAGTTCTCGTTCTCAATGACTTACTGTATCTAGTTGAAATATGAATTCATTTGCATACGATTGCATTGTCACGGCATCCCCATAGTGTTTGAGTGTTTGAGTGTTATTGAAACCACTGCAGCTCTGTAATCCCAGTAATTGATCATGTATCAAGGCCACAGCCAGCCGGATGGAAGTGTATTTAACCACTGTGTCATCAGCTGGCATAAATGGATTAATAGGCTGCAATTACTAACAACAGAGGCAGGATCGGGCAGACACCCCCATTCATATTAATGGTACAACATGTCCCCAAAAGCAAGAGCGATTGCCGGTCACATTATGACGAGGGCCCTTCATTCTTTGTGTTTATAATCATTCTGGCCAGGCCCTAGAGTGCTAATGCCTTTTTTATGTGACACTCCAAATAAGTGCCCAGGAAACATAGTGGTGATGGTTTCAGGCGTTAAGCGTCCATCGTACAGTAGATGTACAGGCCTGTGGCAAATGAGAGAGGAGAGGCCCATTAAATCTCATAGAGAGCATGTTGACATGCCAACATAACCTCCTCCATCCTATAATTATCCTCCTCGCTCGAGGACAGTGAGGAAGAGAGAGTGGAGGAGAGGGAGAGTTAAGGGCGCCATCTTTCATATCCTTATCAGCCCGATCTCATCAGATTGGGATGGAGGGCAGCATCCTGCGAACTATCGGTACCAGGAGGACTGATTGCAAACAACACCTAGAGACAGAAGGACTAGGTCCGGCCCATTTCTCCCATTTCTCTCAATCAGACATCACTGATTGTGCTCCCAAACAGAACACCCTCTCTGTCTGCTGTGAAGGTCTCTTACTCTCTCTGTCTCTGTCTCTGTCTCTGTCTCTGTCTCTGTCTCTCTGTCTCTCACTCGGAGCCTGTCAACAAACTCACCTCTTTCCCCTCTCAACCCTCTATCCCTCTGTGCTACCCCTCTCTCTCTGTTTCTTTAATTCCCCCTTCATGTCCTCCCTATACCCCCACACACCTCCAGAGACAGCACTGGCAGAGGCCACGGTGCCACCCTCCCCAATCTCACCCCCCTCACCCCCTACATCACACCCATCTCCTCAGCCCCAATCATTCACATACTACAGTGCACACACCCTCCCATCCATCGTATTCCATCCTGGCACATCTTCCCTAATCTGGAGCAGAAGGTGGAAAGAGAGAAAGCTCAAAGAGACAACATCAGCGCACAGCATCACCTAACACACTTTTGTTTCTGCAAATCGGCCTCTGCAATAGTGAAATTCAATGCATGACGTCTCACATGTGTATCATCTGTGATGATACCAATTACATTGAATGCAACTTTACTCCCCTGGGTCGTATTCATTAGTGGACACCGTAGAATAACGTTTTGCAACGGGGAAAAAAGCAAGCTTTCTTATTGGACAAGATCAGGTAATCCCTTCCTGTTTCAGTCCATTTTCTTCCATTAGGTGCCTTGTGAATGTAACCGTGAATTCCCTGGATTTCTCTGCACCCTCACAGGTGTCAGCTTTCCGTTCCAACTTAGTCTTAATGACTAAATTGGTGCAATTAATTAGCTTGATTTGTGGTGTTAACCTCAGCCCCTTCCACATGAGGCCTCGTATTACTAAAGGGGAACCAGTCGATATATACAGAAATTCATCGACTAGCCCTCTTGATACAGTGCTTATAAAGACGTATTGATAAACAGACGGATTGACTGAGAAAAGAGTATTGGCTTTCTCCTCCAGCAGCGAGAGAAAGTGACTAAACAAGGAAGCCATGATATGAAGAAGAGTTAAAACTCTCAAACTCCCACTTAAACCTGGGCTAACACTCCTCAATCTCGTTTCGTCTAGTTTCCTCTCCATCTCTCCATACACCTGCCGCCTGCAGTTTTTTTTCTCGGTTTATCAGTGAGCTCGGATGAAGAAAAAACTTGACTAATGTCCCAACAGACCATCAAAGCCTCAGGCAGCCTGACTCAACTTCAGCGCCTCGTTGTGACTCTGTAGTGAGGTGCGGAGGGAGGGAGTGTGGTGCTGGAGCTGGAACCATGGAAGCATCCTGCTAGTATCCTGCTAGTACAGCTCTGATGGATGCAGTCCTGTCACCGGAGCCAACTGTTCCTGCACGGCGTGTGCCCAGCCTGCTTTTAATGGATGCCTCACACATGCCCAATTAATTCCTAATAATGTTTCCTTACCCCATCCCCTGCCACTGCTGTCCCACCAACTGCAGTGTAGGTGGCTGTCTGGTGGGAGGAAGAGAGGAGGGAGGGAGTGGAAGAGGGAACGTGCAACAAACTGGAAGAGAAAGGAGAGGTTTGCTAGCCCACGGAGCAGGTAATGTGGCCAGGAGAGCGGCTAAATGGAAAAAATGCTATAGTGCCTCAACATGGAGCTCCCACCAAGTGAGTCCAAAAATGATTCAGAAACAATTCATTTCAAAAAGACAATACAAAACTACAAAACTATATTGATAAAATATTTTTTATAAATATCTGCTCCAACACACAGTTCCCAAACACTATTACAACAAGCTAGGGTCCAAACGCTTCTGGAGTTCCACTCAATTAGCATTCTCAGTCAATACAATGGATGGAATAAACAAAAGGGAGAATAAAGCCACTTAAAATGTCCTTTAAAGGGAGTGGCCTAAAGGGGAAACAACGGAACGAAACACAGTAGGGGTCTCATGTTAGCTCTATGAGCTCATAACAGACCTGTTATTTATTTATAAATGGGGCTGTTGGACACGCCTTGTATAATTAATGAGGATAACGGAGCCTGCCTCCCCATACGGCCTCACCTTATCACTTATACAGAGTACACTCCGGATGACACCTTATTCTCTAGAGCACTACTTTTGACCAGGGCACATAATGCACTATAGGGTGCCATTTCTGATGTACATACAGTATCATTATGGACTAATCAAAGGATGGAGCCCTTATGTGGATAGTAGTGTTCACCGGATGAGACATAAAGGAGTCATTGTTCCCCAGCCCACTTGCTATGCCAATCTAGGTGGTGGAGAAGTCATTTAGCTAACTCATCAAACAATGTTTACTGTTTAATTCAAAAACGCATTCTGGCAGAGTGGGAGAGTTGGTGTGACGCTTGTGAAGTTAGCAAACAGGAAGCAGGCTTGATTGAAATGGATGGGGGGATGAAGGGAGGGAAATATTGAGGGATGGATGGATGGAGGATTGGCATTGCAAGGAGAAGGACAGAAGAATGCCAATCTTCTTCTGAAGAAGAAACTGTCTCTGAATAAACGCCAACCCTTCAGAAGTTTTGAAGCCTCAAAAACATGACGAAGTGGACCATTCATCTCCTCCTTGGGCAGGAATCCATTGGGCAGGAATCCATTGGGCAGGATGGACAGAGACATCTGGAATACATGCTGCCACACTAATTTGCACAATCGTTTAACGCTGTTAGGTCTCAGACGGAGAAACATTGACAAGTAGTTTTCATCATGTGTGCTTGGTGCAAAGGAGTTCGTTGAGGCACAAGAGTTCAGTCGTTCTCCCCCTCCCATCACAACCCCATGTTGGAGCAGACGAGCAGAGCGGTGAATAAGAGACAGCCAAGCGGTCCCAGAGCCCGGGCCTACTGCCCTCTCAGTATTACTGCGCTGCCACAGGAAAGCAAACACATCATTTATCTACCCGCCAATGTAAAGACCAGATCCCATAGGAACTGGAGCTGGCAGTCCAATGCATCCATATGACAGAGTGACCAGGCCAGCTGCATTTACACTTCCTACTGGATACGAGCTAGCCTGGTCTCAGATCTGTTTGTGCTGTCTTGCCAACCCCTATCGTCATTGGCGTGACAATGACAGTAGGAGTTGGCAAAACAGCACAAACAATTCTGGAAACAGGCCAGGTATATACAGCATAATTAATTAAGACCGCTTCTGCCATCGCGCGCTGGTCGATCATAAAGCGAGAGAGGCCAATTAAAGACTGTGTGATATATAACACATGACAATGCTTTGATTGCAGCCGGGCAATGTGACGAGCATCAATTTTACAAAATATCTTGCTTTCCTGATTAGGAATACTGGATAGTGTAATCAAACCCTGTGATTGCGACGGATCGCGCACCGACACTAAACGGCACTTTGAATGCTGTTTTGACCTGGAAGTCTGGTATTAAAACTGAAGGGAGAGAGGGAGGAGAGGAGAGGGGCTGGGTTGGTGTTTTTGTTGCTGTGAAGATGTTAATTAAGGGGTCTTTGAGACACAGTGACGGTAGGAAGCTCATGTTCCATCATTTGGATTGGACTGATGAGAGAGCCATGATGGGGTACTGAGACTAGTGCTGGAGTCTAGAGAAAACAAGCACAATCTGCATCCTGCAACTGCCCACTCTAGTGTCTTAAAGCCACTGCAGAGCTGCAGAGGGACCTGCACACTCAGCTCCATAACGTCACGTCCCCAACCACTGTGGTCAGAAGCAATGTTGTCTTAATAAATCACAGGGGACCCTTTATGACCACAGCGCAGGTGTATTTCTTCATCCCCTCTGGGGAAAAGGCTGCATGCAAAGCGGCTGAATACTAATTGAGCAACGGCAGATCATACAGTATCTATCTCTGTGTTTACACCAGACATGCTCAAGAGATCTGCTCGTCTTCTCCATTCCACCACTTTTTCATTCAAGACCATGGAGGCGAGTGGCGAAACACCATTCCACAATGGTGGATTCACAGTTATAGCCCATACCCTGACCCCTTCAGAAGCCCAGAGAAGCCAGCCAGCTAATGGGTCTCCTCCATGCTGTCCTCTGGTCCTCGCTGGAGAGGCGTGTCGGGGAGAGGAGCGCTGCCTGCGTCTGATCAGCCTCTGTCAAAACAATGAAGGTCACGCAAGCTGACGCCCAATTAGGGCTCCGCCAGTCGCCTGCTGCTCATGGAACAGTGGTTAAGCCTGTGGACAGAGGAGGGAGGAAAGGCTGGGGGAGGGAGAGCGGTAGTGGTGATGGGGCTTGGACACATTAAAGGAAAAGGGACAAAAGAAAAAAAAACAAGGAGCCATTTTGACGCCATTAAGCCTTCAACACTTGATGCAGCAGACTGAGGATTCAATACCAGACCCTTTCTCTCTCGTCTGATATTTTCATTACAGGATTGGACAGTTCTCTAGCTGGTCGGATCAATTTGAGCTGCCTTAATGCTCCTACTGGTTTGGTTCTGTAGCCCTAGTGGTTCTTGTGACAGCAGCCAGGCACTAACAGCCCAGCTAATAGTGGTGTAGAGAAAAGAGGCATCCATCACTGGGAAAGCTCTCAAATCTATTTGAACAGAGAGTGGGCCGTCGGGGCAGCCCCCACGCTTCGCGACAGTGTGTGTGCGTGCATGTGAACAGCTGCCAGATTAATCAGAAGGCCCCTGGACAGCCCCTGCTGACCAGAGGTGATTCCAGCGGACATACAGAAAGACATTAAAGCCTGTTAATTACAGCTGAGGAGACAAAGGCCATGATGCCAGACAGACGGCCTGCCAGGGGAGATACGTGCTCACTGGGACACACACACGGGCAGAGGGTAGGGGGGCGCAGGGATACCCCTCTGGGAGGAATGCCTGGGGGTCGGGACAGTGGGGGCATGGAGGGATTGGCATGGGGCAACATTTATTCTGATGCTGACATACACACTTTTGTGAAATACAGACACATAAGTATGCACACACTCACACAGACACCCGAACACACACACACGCACACACACGCACACACAAACTTTGTTATCTAGTCTCTGCTAGATAACAGATTACCCTTTCAAGAATAACATTATCCTTGCAAATCACTGCAAACAGAAACATGCCGCGTCTCGGGACTGAAGTATTTAGTGCCTCTCTCTTACTTTCTGCATTGCTCCTCCTCTATTTATTCTGTAGGATGACAGTTAATTACAGAAGGGAATTGGTTACAAGCCCACCAGTTAAGTGTATGTGTGGCAAACAAAATGGAAAAGCAATTCAAATCACTTAGGAGAAGTTGCCTGCAGAGATTCTGTGTAACACGGCTAAATGCTAATTGTTTAACAACCCGGAGCCTAAAATGTTGCAAATGCATCACTGAGACAATACAAAGAAACTGTGTTTTTCTTGTAAGTTTTTCTCGGTGTGTGTGTGTGTTTTCCTACATTATCAGGGCCAGAATGTCCTGATGTGTCTGTGTGTGTGTGTGTGTGTGTGTGTGTGTGTGTCTGTGTGTGCGTGTGTGTGTGTGTGTGTGCGTGTGTCTGTGTGTGCGTGCGTGTGTGTGTGTGTGTGTGTGTGTCTGTGTGTGTGTGTGTGTGTGCGTGTGTCTGTGTGTGCGTGCGTGTGTGTGTGTGTGTCTGTGTGTGTGTGTGCGTGTGTGTGTGTGTGTGTGCGTGTGTGTGTGTGCGTGTGTGTGTGTGTGTATGTCTGTGTGTGTGTGTGTGCGCGTGTGTGTCTGTGTGTGTGTGTGTGCGTGTATGTCTGTGCTTGTGTGTGTGTGTGTGTGTGTGTGCGTGTGTGCGTGTGTGTGTGTATGTCTGTGCGTGTGTGTGTGTGTGTGTGTGCGTGTGTGTGTGCGTGTGCGTGTGTGTGTCTGGGTGTGCATGCGTGCGTGTGTGTGTGTGCGTGTTTTATAGACACAAACTCTGATAACTTAAATGAAACACATTTAGTCTCTTTAGTCTATAAAAAGTCAACATCAATGTTCTTCTGGGTTACTGACTTGCTGATGTTTCTTTCTTGAAATAGCAACGCAGCAAACAAATGGCTTTTGATATGTGCCTGTTTGTACTTTGTTGCCAAGACACAGCAGTTGCAATGTGAAAGGAAATTACATTTTCAAAGTGCAATTTTCCCATCACTAACATGACAACCATTGGAAAATGTATGTACTGTACCTACCGATACATTAAGTCTTACCCTCCATTTAGGAAACAAGCTTCGCTCTCAAACATAACCCTGACTGGAGAAAACTCTCTCTCTTTCTCTATCTTTATTCCCCTCCATCTTTTTTCTGCACTCACTTTCATCAATAAGTAAATTAAACAGAGAATCTCACAAATCTAAAGTAGAACAATGGGGCCCACTCCTTCCATGCAAAACCACTCCAGTGGGGCATTGACATTCTCATTAATGACTGCAGAGCGACTGTAAAGTGTATTGGTGGGACATTAGACTTGCTATAAAATCATTGAATTGAGAGACTTCAGCATTGAATCAAATGGCTGGAGTTTTCGTTTGAGTTGCCCCCCTCCAGGTTATAGAGTGGATGAAGTACCCCAGTAGGACTGGAGGCCCCTCCTGGCCACACCAGAGGACAGCCATTAACCACCTGGAACAGTATGTGTGTGTGTGTGTGTGTGTGTGTGTGTGTGTGTGTGTGTGTGTGTGTGTGTGTGTGTGTGTGTGTGTGTGTGTGTGTGCGCGTGGGTGTGGGTGTGGAGATGCAACAGAGGAGGTGGGCTTTAACCTTGGCCTGCCTAAGCTGCTGTAGCTCATTCTGTTCAGCTCAGCAGATTCCAGTGTCCCCTCACTACAGGAGATACTTTGTTGATATCAGACAGGTAACTTCCCTGCAAATCAGGGGTTGGAATCGGTTCAGGGAACAGAACAGAAAAGAATGACATTTTTCCAGGAACAGAATCAGAACCACAAACAAAAGTGATCAATACTGTTTAAAAGCATGGGAACCGGTTAATAAAGTTATTTTACGTTCCGGGATTTTTTTCCAGTCCCACGAAAAATGCAACAAAGCGCCTATGCAAAGCCCTCACTCTACAAATAGAAATCAAACTGGATGAACATCAGAAATAGAGGAAGGACTAAAGACAAACAAAAAAGAACTACTGTAAAATAGACTGTGTCTGTAAAATGTTATAAGATGTATAAATTGAAGGTAAAAGCCGAAATTTCTGTTAGTTTACTCCAATTGGGAGATCGGTGGTAGGGTTTGCAGGTTAATAATAATAATAAAGGTATATTCTTTTTAAAAATGTATGTATGTCTATATAGGTATGTGTATGTATATATGCGTATATGTATGCATGCGTGTATGGATATATATATGTACCAAAGGAATATATGGGGGATTGGAAATGATGCAGACAATTACATTGATGGAAGCAACATTCTTTCCGCAATATTAAGCTGATCCACCCCTTAAAATGAGTTAATTAATTAATTTTTAAAAATTAAAAGACATTCAAAGTTCCTTCATAGAAGCCGCTCCTCCGTAGGTATAATTCTGTCGGCCTAATTCAGTTAACTTTTTAATTAACTAGGGAAGTCAGTTAAGAACAAATTCTTATTTACAATATCAGCCTGGGAACAGTGGGCTAACTGCCTTGTTTAGGGGCAGAACAACAGATTTTTACCTTCAACTCTGGGATTATGATCTAGCAACCTTTCGGTAACTGGCCCAACGCTCTAACCACTAGGCTGCTAAACCTGCCTCCCCTAAATAATGATAATGCATGTCACAACATGATGCTCAGAGCTTCAAGCCAAGCCTCCTCCTCCACTCTCTTTCCCAACCTGCAAAATTTCAGTCGTATCTCACACCCTACACTCTTCTGTCCAATGCATGTAAATAGCTTGCCCGTTCCATAGCAAGCTGCATTATCCGCATTGATTGGTGTAGTAATTTAATGTCGACCTAAACGTACAAAAAAATGATTTCAGAGGTTAAAAAAGGAACACAAAGGGAAGATATAAACGGTTAAGTTTTTAGGATTCGAACCGGTTCAGAACTGGATTTTTCTGGTCAGAACAATGGAGCTGAACAAAAAAATATATAGTTCGGTTCAGAATGAAACGATTGGAAAATCCGTTCGGTTTTGACCCTTGCTGCAAATCCACCAATTACTGAAAAACACTAAATCCACCTGAATAAAGGTCAGAAAACTGCCACAGGGCACTATAACCGGGTAGCACAATATAGAGAATCAGCCTGATCTCAGTGTGTATCTTGGAAATGAGGAAATAATAATGGCGCATATTGTATTAGAACCAAAAATCTAGATACTGTACCTGAGGTTCTGAGCTTTTGCCTTCAGGAAGGCACACAGAGAAATATTTGTATTTTTGTCTGGGAAATATGAAAACTGAATTAAATGTTCTATGCAGAACCAAACACCCGTACTGCTTTTTTGAAGCCAGCACATTTAAGAGAAATGATTCACTAAGGCAAACCGCATAAAGCTTTCAGTATCTTTTTAACATGTTAATGAGCATCTCTGAATTACACAAGGGGGAGAAATCTCATTGTCGCCTGCAAACTAATAACTAATATCAATAGCAGCACAAGCCGATAGTGAACAGGCATATTGCATTCACAAAGCCGCCAAATAGAAATTCACAGGCGCCACAAACCGGGGTCCGAGAGGGATTTGAATGAAATTAATTACATTACTTTCCATTCTTCCTGAAATCCGACGCGATTCATCTTGGTCTCCCCCCAGACTCAGACAAGGCAGATATATGATAAGAGTTGGGCTTCTTATAGCTATCCGACAGGCTTCATAAATACCTGCAGTCAGGAGCCTCAGGAATCATTTTCTGTAATGGGGGCTTGAAGAGCTTATGTTTCTCCTTCTGTGTCTCACTGTTTTATTTCTCTGTTTTTCTTCTCTAAGTCTTCAAAAATATGTTTCAGACCTCCAGGTTTTCCCCATACATCAAAACATAACCCGACTCAACCCACTCACAAAACATACAGCTCCTCTGGGAACTAGTTGTTCTGAAGAAATTAAAGAATGCCTCACTCATCTGTAACCTTGACAAGTGTTCTCTTTTTAAAGGCTTATCAAGGTCTGTCAGATGGCAGGACATACCAGGGATGGGAGCCCAGCAGTCTGTCGCGGTGCCACAAACGCGTCATGTCCTTCAGTAACGAAGAAGCAGATGAGAGGGGGATGGAGAGGAAGAGAGAGTCTGGAGTGGTTTCATTCTGTGTTCCAACCTTATAGCATCTCTCTCTCTCTCTCTCTCTCTCTCTCTCTCTCTCTCTCTATTGCTTTGTAGCTACTCTTGTCTAATTTAGCAGTAACAGATTCTGCTGTGCTTGAGGAAGCATCGGTGACAATGACAGCATTGGTCCTGGAGCTATCCAGTGCCGAAAGAACTGCAGCCTCCTACACTACAGAGCCCCTGGGGAGGATAGTCTCTCTGTGTGAGGATTAAATGTTCCAGATAAGAACCCACTGGCAAATTGGTGAAATAAACAGCAAGTATTCTTCCCTTATTGGATTCAGAGTCTGAATCACTGTTCAATTCCAACCTGGACAACACAGAGACCATTTCATTCAGAACCTGAGCCATAATGCTAACAAAGGATGTATCCAAACATAATGATCAACAAAGAAGAAGGGGGGAAAGGATATTCAACCCCCAAGTAGTCCCTTTGTGCCCTCCATTAAAGATTTGACAAAAACTGTTACCAGATGTCATTGATTATTTATGGTGTTTAATAGGCAAAATTCCCACATTGAATTATGCATTTGTGGTCTGTTCCTCCGATGAATATTCAAAAGCTGTTTCTGCTGAGAGCTGCTGCTCGCCTTTGTCTGCATGCGGTTAGCCAATGGCACATCTGTGACTGCAGCCCGGCACTGTGGTTAGCCAATGTGGCTTACACCAAAGATTTGCTAATGCCAGATGAGAGCCTACATCCTACTACAGCTCAGTATTGCTCTGCTCTGCCAGGCCAGAGGCTTCAGAACAGCCTGAGATTCTCCTGAGCTGTCAATCAAAGCAGAAACACCAGGTTCATTAAGGTGATAAAATGTCCCTGGGATTCTGGCAATAAGAGGGAGAGACTGGCAAAAAGCCAAAGCAGACCTCAGTCAGTGGGATTCATACACATGTACACGCATGCATGAGCGTGCAGACACACACTTACAATCACACGTGCATACACGCACACTAACTAACACACATGCACATATGCACACAACACACTCACAGACACACTCGCTCTCTCACACAGATACACAATAACTCACACATATGCATGCACTCACACAGAATGCTGTGAGCGTTCGCACTGTTTAATTTGATCAGGGCTGTCTAAATCTTTAAATTAGACTCACTCTGTGTCTGAAGGCACATAATCTCCCCCCCATTTTCATTTTGCACTGCATGTATGAAAGGGGTATTGCTTTCAGCAGGAATACTGTCTGCCACAGTTGGCCATCTGAACCATCTGCAGACATCTGGATACCCTGCAGTTTCTCAAGATCTGTTGAAAAACTTCAGGAGGGATTTTGTTAATTCAACAGACAGTGGCTGCTTAATTAAGTGAATATTAATTTACTACATGAGTGAAACCTCTGAAAATCCATGCTTTCTTTCATTGGCTTGGATGCTACTCAAGTGCAAAATTGAATTATCGCCGTTCACGTCGCTCCCTACAAGTGTCGGTGCTAAGCTGTGTGCAGCCGAGCAGGGAGGCACATTATTGAAAGACATTGCGAGTCAACCCATGCAAAAGCAGAGAATACTCTGAATTCTCCCCAATCGGTTTTTCAGGCACTTGTGATGACAACATTTCCGAGCTGTTTTTGGCCCTTGTCAGTGTCATTGGAAAACAGCCATTGGGGAGCAGTGTACAACTAACTATCTGATGGGATATTCTGCCTCGATTGTGCCTTGTGTAAAGAAGAAAAATGGAACAGCAACCAAATTGGCACAGAAGATCTCTATTGAGATTAGTTTAGTGGTGTCAGCCAGCTCCTCTTTGAACCTGAAGAACGCCAGAAAGACTGAGAGAGAAGGGAGGGGTGACAGAAAGGGGGGAGAGACAGAGACAGAGGGAGAGAGCATTGGAGAGAAAGACTGAGAGAAGGGTGGAGGGAGAGGGAAAGAGAGGCTAATAGAGAAAGAGAGGGGGGGGAGCTCTCCCACTAACAGGATTAGCACTCATCACCTTTGTTTAGGGAGCGTTCCGTTTCCACAGGTGCCAGCTAGGGAACACTGATGGTCCCCAACACGGGTCAGTGACAGGAGGGACAGCTTTTCCAGATACACATATGACTGCTCAACCATGTGAAGGGGAAAAAGCTCAAACAATGAGCATGTAGCTGTTGAGGCGTTTAAAAAAAATCTCCCCTGTGTCATTATGCATCAGCCGTGTGAGCCAAGCCTGCCTTTATAGTTTTCCCATCCATCAGCCCGCCTGTCTCAGAGTATTGGCAATGCCACACACAAACACACACACATGGATGGGCAAAACAGTTTCTACCCAGGTGGAATCGGCATGCACACACACATGCATGCACAGAAAGAAGACACACATGCATGCACAGAAAGAAGACACATGCATGCACAGAAAGAAGACACATGCATGCACAGAAAGAAGACACACATGCATGCACAGAAAGAAGACACACATGCATGCACAGAAAGAAGACACACATGCATGCACAGAAAGAAGACACACATGCATGCACAGAAAGAAGACACACATGCATGCACAGAAAGAAGACACACATGCATGCACAGAAAGAAGACACACATGCATGCACAGAAAGAAGACACACATGCATGCACAGAAAGAAGACACACATGCATGCACAGAAAGAAGACACACATGCATGCACAGAAAGAAGACACACATGCATGCACAGAAAGAAGACACATGCATGCACAGAAAGACAGCATGCACACATGCATGACACACATGCATGAAGACACACATGCATGCACAGAAAGAAGACACACATGCATGCACAGAAAGAAGACACACATGCATGCACAGAAAGAAGACACATGCATGCACAGAAAGAAGACACACATGCATGCACAGAAAGAAGACACACATGCATGCACAGAAAGAAGACACACATGCATGCACAGAAAGAAGACACACATGCATGCACAGAAAGAAGACACACATGCATGCACAGAAAGAAGACACACATGCATGCACAGAAAGAAGACACACATGCATGCACAGAAAGAAGTGGAGCGGAGATAAAAAAGAGAAAGATGATCATTTCACGAAGTGCTGGTTGGAATCCGTGCTATATTTCGCTGGGGCTCATCTGAAAATGAAAATACACATACACATGTACAGTACGCGGTTCAGCAGCATCATCTATCATTGTCCGATCCAAAGGCATATATATTGCAGACTGACGCAACATACTCCACCAGCATTTGACCGTGCACTTTCATTAGCGTGAGCGGGAGTTGTTCGTTTTTCAGACAGCACATAAAAACATATGCCATGTATATAAAAAGTATAAAAACGCATGTCATGTTTGACAGAGTGCCATCAAAGATAACGTCTCGAGTTCCCTCTCTCGGTTAGCTAGCTGTCGTTCCTTTCGGATTTACTGAAAGGGCTCGCTGCTTGTTGAATTCACAGCATATGCAATACATCCTCCCTCCGTCAGAAGACTATAATCTCTACTCTTCCTGAGAAACGAAGCAAGGCTGCTCAGATGCTCATGATGTTGGTTTCGCCAAGGCCGATATCCTTCTAATGGTTTCATCAACAAAAAAAAAGTGGCTTTAAAACAGAGCCGATAGGCTATTGAAACATTCCCCCACATTAAACACATGAACACATTTTCTGTCCCACCCCTGCCGGATGGATGGTTGCTACTTTGCAGACCACAATATCACGCAAAGCAGTGAAACATTATTGAATCACACACGATAACAGTTAGATCAGATCCTAAGAGGACACACAAGTATCATTCTTCAGATGTCATTCAGATGTCAAGCATGCACTTTTCCTCTTAGCTAACAGTAGCTAATTGTAGTATCAGCAAGGATTCTACATGTTATAGCAAGGTTTAAAAAACGGGTTAAAGCACGTAAAAACATAGCAAAAACTTTTCAGAATAAAATTACAACTGAAATTCATACAAAATGTGTTATTAAAGACTCGACCAGAATAAAGGCATCAAATAAAAGGTTTGGAAACAAGAGCGTAATAAACTATACAGTGATACAGTATGTCAATGCTCACATGGAAAACGAATTACTGAAGCCTCTTCAACGCATGCATAGACTATTTGTATTTATTTAAGTGGTAGTTCGCTTTGTCTGCGTGAAGATAGAGTATAGCCCACTCCTTATTAATAACGAATACCCAAGATACCGATTTCTCAGGCTTCATATTAAGCTACGTCAAAAAGACTAATCGTAATGTAATATACTGGAATAGGCTAATACACATTGTTCTCACCTTTTAGGAGGAGGTGACCGTGAGCCGCTCTGATGTCTCTGTCAAGTCCTCAGGAATGTAGAGCGATGCCGCCTCAGAGTAACGTTGGTCTGATTCCGTGCAGGTGTTCTGTTAGTCACGAGCCACAGTCAGCAGTGCGAGCCATCGAGCGCACCAAAACCGTATAAAGAGTTGGAAAAAAGAACGAATCGCGTTTTGGAGAGGTCCAAAACACAATAACGGGGTATCTGGTGTCCGTCCTATTGCGCAAAGAGAAGAGAGACAGACGAAACGTGATGAGGAGAGCTACAACGATTCTCACCTCCCTGGCAGCCAAGTGCTACTGAACAAAAGAGCGCAGATACTCTCTGCAGAGTCCCGCTATTCAAATCAGCGAAGGGAGAAAGGGGAGGTGGGGGGGATGGTTGATGTGGTGGCCCAGTGGGCGTTGAGGGTGTGTGCGGAGTGTGGGGGAGAGGGGCGTCCTATGGGGTAGAGACATAATTTGGCACATCTGCACTGTTACTGTATAATCCCGTTTGTCTGTTTTGAACGCCACGATTTATAGCCTGGGGGATAATGTTACCTTGTATTGTAAATTCACACTGACCTCGCAGAGTAAGAAAGTTAGAGGTATTACTCATTAATGCTGAAACCTTAGATTAATAACAATTAGGCCAACTCTTGTTTTTGAAGTAGCTTCAACATTAATTATAGTCTTAGAAACACGTTTGAGGTCACAGGCAGGCTTGTCGCTGCGCCAAACAACACTTCATTAGCACCCATCTACCACTAAAACTAGTCAACAACTAAGACAGGTCTCAAAATGCAGAGTTAAAACAATAGAACATGTATTGTATAGACAGATGTGTCACCAGCCAAAACATTAAACTAATTGCAATTAACGCAAACGTCATGACTTATTACACTCTTATAAATGAGCTCATATTACAGTGTAGCCTTGTTGAAGTCTCCAGAAATCCTTAGGACCTGTTTCCAGTAGACAGACAGCACCAGATAGCCTCTCAACACACCGCTTTACCACACCGAGAATAATGATCCCCTCCGAGATGCCACGGTGCTGCGCAGGGAAGATTAACTCGCCCTACTAATTCACAACCCACCATACACTTTCAGTATTGCTTGTTAATTTAAATAAGAAAAAAAATCTGCAGAGTGCCTTTTGAAAATGTCGATTTAAAATTGATTCGAGCACGAGGCTTATTCGCGGTTTGTTCTTGGCGTGTAGAAATTGGGATTTCAGAAAATCTCTTTGTGATAAATTGGATAGTGAACCTATTCTAAACAATAATGCTGGTGTTGAGAGTTTCAGGCCTACTTTCCAACCTGGCAAATTGTAGGACTTGACACTGCGCTACACCGACATAAGGTAGATATTTTCCGTACTTATAATGCCGTAGCTGTCCATGGTGCTGAACAGTTAGTTTACCAAGCTTCATGGGTTTGTTGTTCAGAGCACCAAGAGCATTGCTTGACCTGTGGACTACAGGTTTTCCAACGCTCACAGCTATAACAGCTGCTACATGGACTGCTGTACTCAAACAACACTCATCATATGATTGATTCAAACCCTAGTGCATGTGTTGGAGCTTATTTGAATTTCTGTTATTTTTTCTAATGACTGCCTTTATCTTTACTTAAAACATAGCTCTTTGTATTCAACAGAATATGACATGCATTTAAAGCAAACGTTACCAATCAATTTCCAGTGGCATTTACAGGACAACAAAGGGGCTGTCAACTTTGACATTTCCTTGCTGCTCCAAATACATTTGGAGATGCTTAATTATTAGCTATCACAGTCTCATGCTGATAACATATTTGTGAAGCCTATCAGTGTGACACTCAAGGTTTCATCATCAAAGTAAATGCGTGTAATGGTTCAATTTGACTTCCAGATAGGGGTGACATTGTGACATTACAATGTCTGTTTGGGGCACAGCGCTCAAGATTGAGGTTCCCTTTTGTCTGAAAGGGTCCTTGCCTGCATGTTGTAGCAGGCTCTCTCTTCAGTGGCTTTGAACCTAAAAGCACTCCAGCACCCTCAGCTCCAGCTCCAGCTTATCAGATCACTTCACAGCCAGATACTTCAAAAGCCAAGGCCGCCTGCCTGATGCCTAATGCCGCACACACTGGCCAGACACTGAACTCCCCTCCAGCCTTCACCAAGCCATCACTGGTAGGCAGGCAGGCATGCAGGGAGAGACTAGGAGGCAATCAGAACGAGTCAACACATGGCTGCTTATATTGATCCATGTCTTATATAGATGGGGGGGGGCACGTGTTTATCTAGCCACCACCATATAACAGTACGTCTGTTTATATGATCTGGGCTGGCTAAGCACAGCAGCACAGCCTAGCAGAGGCTCTTCTCTCTCCTTGATGTTCATTACTGTTAATACCTTAATTACCCAACACACACACAGTCTGTAGACTGGGAGAGATTAGTCCCAAAGGATGGAGCTTAGAGAGAAACGTTCCAGCCACCCCTGACGGCCCACAGGAACGGTCACAGTACTGGAGGAATGTCTGCCCCCCAAGAGGATTTTAAGTCAAGTTGAGTCTGTAAGGGATTGGAAATAGCATAATAAGGAGCATAGAGCTGTGCTTTATTGTTCACAACAGATACCATTCTGAAGGCATAGAATCAAATAAGTCGACTCCCATGACAACAATATGGCATTGAACATGGCAAAGCTTCCTAAACTCATCTTGAATATGTGCGACTGCTTTAGTGAACATATGGTAAACATACCAACACACAACACAATGCATTTTATTTATTATGAATACTCACTAATTTTGTGCTGGCAAGCTGGTGATTAAAGCCCTTATAGTAGTTTTGATGCAAATAGACAGTTTCCATTATTCTACATAATTCAGGGTGAGCAGAATATGAGATGACAAGATATGCAATATAAGGACAGCAGCCATTCAGACGCCCATGCTGACCTCTGCTATGGCATTACTGGTGTCCTTCTCCTATCTGCCCAATGATCCTTACTTCCCCTGAGTAGGCTGCTATCAGATATGATGTACAGCACTGACAGGCAGAAAGGCCAAAGCCTGAGCCCATTGATTTCAAAACCAGAATAAGAAATGTCTCCCAGGAAAAACAACATTCTATCAAAGTTTTTGTAGAAATACTGGACATTTTACACTTCTCTAGTATTATTGTGTAATATCATATTCACTTTAAACTATTGTTTTCTTCTATTTCCTATGATCAATGATAAACTCTGCTTGGTTTGGTTAAATTAATCTTTCAACTGCAATATTAATAGACTGACTTTTGATTAAATGAAATACAATTTTAGCCAAAAGCATTTAATAGAAGGTTTTATAATGCAATGCAAATTGCAATTAGTTATAATCGGCATAAGTGACCCACTAATTAACACAATATTGTGATAATTTATCATTGCTTCCGATACTGTAAGATATTATCCTCTACGTGATAGGTGTCCCTAAACCGGGAAGGTTATTGCTAACGTGCGCTAATGTGACTAGAATGACGTTGTAAACAACAGTGTCAACAATTACCCACCACAAGAAGACCAAGCAACGTGTGTCAACCTGGAGGAGGAGTTGGACCGGGGAGGAGAGAATGGTAGAGGACAAGACCCGGTCACTGAAGTCCGAGAGGCAGCCCCCAAATTTTTGGAGGAGGGGGCACACGGGGAGTGTGGCGGAGTCAGGTTGGAGACCTGAGCCCACTCCCCGTGCTTACTGGGGCGAGCAGGTGACAGGTCAGGCCCCGTGCTATGGGGTGATGCGCACTGCGTCTCGGCCGAGTATTCACAGGCCGGTGTGCTCGGTGCCAGCGTCCCTCATTTGCCGGGTGGAAGCTGGCATCCAGCTATGCGGTCGAGACCGCCAGTGCGCCTCCACGGCCCTGTGTATCCGGAGCCTCGGCCAAGGAAGAGGCCGCCTGTATGTCTCCCCAGCCTGTTGAGTCTCCCTCCTGTCCGGAGCTGCCAGAGCCGCCCTCCTGTCCGGAGCTGCCAGAGCCGCCCTCCTGTCCGGAGCTGCCAGAGCCGCCCTCCTTTCCGGAGCTGCCAGAGCCGCCCTCCTTTCCGGAGCTGCCAGAGCCGCCCGTCTGTCCGGAGCTGCCAGAGCCGCCCGTCTGTCCGGAGCTGCCAGAGCCTCCCGTCTGTCCGGAGCTGCCAGAACCGCCCGTCTGTCCGGAGCTGCCAGAGCCGCCCGTCTGTCCGGAGCTGCCAGAGCCGCCCGTCAGTCCGGAGCTGCCAGAGCCGCCCGTCAGTCCGGAGCTGCCAGAGCCGCCCGTCAGTCCGGAGCCGCCAGAGCCGCCCGTCAGTCCGGAGGCGCCAGAGCCGCCCGTCAGTCCGGAGCCGCCAGAGCCGCCCTTCACTCCGGAGCCGCCAGAGTCTCCCTTCACTCTGGAGCTGCCAGAATCGCAGCCCCTCAGTCCAGAGGCGCCCCTCAGTCCAGAGGCGCCCTTCAGTCCAGTGGCGCCCTCTACGAGGGTCTTCAGTTCGGGGCCCGCTGCGAGGGTGTGCCAAGACTGAGGTGGAGCGGGGTCCACGTCCCGCACCCGAGCCGCCGCCGTAAAGAAGGCCCACCCGGACCCTCCCCTTTAGAGTCAGGTTTTGCGGCCGGAGTCCGCACCTTTGGGGGGGGGGGGATACTGTCACGCCCTGGCCATAGAGAGGCTTTTTATTCTCTATTTTGGTTAGGCCTGGGTGTGACTAGGGTGGGCATTCTATTTTATTTTTTCTATGTTTTTGTATTTCTTTGTTTTTGGCTGGGTATGGTTCTCAATCAGGGACAGCTGTCTATCGTTGTCTCTGATTGAGAACCATACTTAGGTAGCCTTTTCCCACCTGTGTGTTGTGGGTAATTATTTTTCCGTGTGTGTTTGTGTGCACCTCGGTTGCGTCACGTTCTTTGCTGTTTACCTGTTTGTTTTTTCGTTGTTTCGGTTTCACTTTCATTAAAAGATGTGGAACTACATGTACGCTGTGCCTTGGTTGATTTATGACAGGGAGTTTGAGGATAGCGAGCGTGACAAACAGCCAACTTTCTGGTACATAGACATGTCTGACATGGACAGAAAGTTTAAACTCTGGTTAATCAAAGTGCAGTGTCCAATTTACAGTAGCTATTACAGTAAAATAAATACCATGCTATCGTTTGAGGAGAGTGCATAACAACACAACACTTTTAGCACAGCAAATGGTTTGATACATTCACCTCTGATGGTAAATAATTTACTTATTTAATAATGTACTTATTGTTATTATAAAACCTGATTTATCATCCAAACGATCCCAGAGATAACGTGGCATTGTTTTGTTTGATATAATCCATTTTTATATTCAAATGTAGGAACTGGATATTATAGTTTGAACCCCTGCTGTCTCTTGAAACACTTCAAAGTGTTTCCTTTCAAATGGTACCAAGAATATGCAAATCCTTGCTTCAGGTCCAGAGCTACAGGCAGTTAGATTTGAGTATGTCATTTTAGGCCGCATGACCGCATGAGTTATGAATAACAGTGAGGGACAAATATAATCCATTGTCATAGCAGTGACTCTTATTGCTTTTGAGGGTGTGTTGTGTTGATGGGTCAGGGAGAGAGGCTGTGTGTTTGGGCTCTTGTGTTAGGGATAGGAGTAAGAGGTGACTGTTTGGAGAACTGCCCTGATTGATTTCCATCCATACCTCCCCTTGATCCATTCATCCATTACCAGAAGAGAGGGAGATGAGAAGAGAGGTGAGGAGAAAGGAAGGAATGATATGAGGGGAGAGAATACAAGAGGATGGAAAAGGGAGAGGAGAAACTGAAAAAAGGAATCGAGAAGAGGGGAGAGGAAAGAATGGATGAATGAGGAGAAAGGAGAGGCGATAAGAGGAAGTCATAGGGAGAGAGGATGAGAGAGGACAGTGCTACTGTCTGGGGTAGAGGGGGGTGGTGGTGAAGGGTGGGGGGTTCTTGGCACCAGTCCAGCAACCACAGCTCATTGACCCAGAAACGACTGACACAAGCACTTAAAGGCAATCAACAAACCACACTTGGTCACTTGCCATTACTGGGGATGCACGAGTGGGTTAAATTACGCAGGGGGTGAAAATGAGTGGAAAGGATGGGGGGAGGAGGAGGGGAGACAAAGCGTGGGATGATGTTGGTGGTTTGACGGCCTGGTGGTTCGGTGACAGGCATTGTGGGAGCGCCACAGGGGCCATGGAGCGCCGGAGGAAAGAGGATAGTCAGCAGCCAGAAGCTATAAATGAGGGTGAAATGAAGCCTCTCAGGTGGGTGCTAGTGATCCATAATAAATTAAGGGGAGAGGACCAGGAGAGGAGAAGTCGAGGAGGAAACGGGCCTGTAGTCGGGCCCTTGCCAGATAAACAAGAAACACATTCGGGCTCGATACAGTCAGCGATGATGAGAGCAGCTTTTGTTTGGTTTTGAAGATGTCTTTTTTCCAAGGGAGAAGTGGTTCTGTGCTTGGCGGTGATGAGAAGCGATTACCCTGCTTCATAGAGAGGGCAGCAGTGTTATTGTCATCTCAATACATGGACCTCGAAGCAAATCTCTCCAAACTAAGCACTCACTCTGACAACAGAGTCAACAAGGCGAGCACGGAAAGAAGTGTACACTGCACTTAGGGGAGATGACTGTTTTGAGTCAGCCTTCACAAACAAATAGGCTAACTGGAGCACAGAACAAAACAGCCCCGTGTTGGTCGTTAGATAGACACTCCAACAAGGAGAATGGTCAGTAGTTTTCTCACAGCATTCTCTGCATGTGTTTTTAATTGATCAATCCTGAGTCAGACATTTGATTTGTGGTTTAATATGCACTAGCAGCACCGAGGGAATGAGACAAATAGAATGAATTACATTCATAGGGCGGATGCTTCTGACATTACAAAGAGAACAGTCATTGGCTAATGGAAATTCCATGTCAGGGCTGCATTTCATAAAAAATACAAACTCTCTGAGCCCAAACTATTTGTTTCGGGCACCAACAATTACTTTGACCTTGTTTTACAATGCTAAAAATATTGTGAAAACTTTCTGATTATGTCTCTGCAGGAAGCCCGTCGCCCAAATAAATAATAACAGAACATGTTCTTCCCCTTCTGTCTTATAAGCAGAACGATGGAACTGGTGATCAAAGAAAATATATTCCATCATTTAATTTTTTAAATTTATTTAACCTTTATTTAACCAGGTAGGCCAGTTAAGAACAAGTTCTCATTTACAATTGCGACCTGGCCAAGATAAAGCAAAGCAGTGCGACAAAAACAACAACAGAGTTACACATGGGATCAACAAACGTACATTCAATAACACAATAGAAAAATCTATGTACAGTGTGTGCAAATGTAGTAAGATTAGGGAGGTAAGGCAATAAATAGGCCATAGTGGTGAAATAATTAAAATTGTATTTATTTGTATTTATTTATTTCACCTTTATTTAACCAGGTAGGCTAGTTGAAAACAAGTTCTCATTTACATCTGTGACCTGGCCAAGATAAAGCAAAGCAGTGTGACACAAACAACAACCCAGAGTTACACATGGAATAAACAAACATACAGTCAATAATACAATAGAAAAAGTCTATATACAGTGTGTGCAAATGAGGTAGGATAAGGGAGGTAAGGCAATAAATAGGCCATAGTGGCAAAATAATTACAATATAGCAATTAAAAACTGGAGTGATAGATGTGCGGAAGATGAATGTGCAAGTTGAGATACTGGGGTGCAAAAGAGCAAGAAAAATAAATAACAATATGGGGATGAGGTAGTTGGATGGGCTAATTACAGATGCGCTATGTACAGATTTTTGCAATTCGTTCCAGTCATTTGCAGCAGAGAACTGGAAGGAAAGGTGGCCAAAGAGGTGTTGGCTTTGGGGTAACCAGTGAAATATTCCTGCTGGAGCGCATGCTACAGGTGGGTGTTGCTATGGTAATGTGAGCTGAGATAAGGCGGGGCTTTACGTAGCAGAAACTTATAGATGACCTGGAGCCAGGGGGTTTGGTGACAAATATGTAGCGAGGGCCAGCGAACAAGAGCATACAGGTCACAGTGGTGGGTAGTATATGGGGCTTTGGTGACAAAACGGATGGCACTGTGATAGACTACATCCAATTTGCTGAGTAGGGTGTTGGAGGCTATTTTGTAAATGACATTCCCGAAGTCAAGGATCGGTAGGATAGTCAGTTAGTGAAGGAGGCTTTGTTGCGAAATAGGAAGCCGATTCTCGATTTAATTTTGGATTGGAGATGCTTGATAGGGGGCAGTATTTCCCCTTTGGATGAATTGCGTGCCCATAGTGAACTGCATCAAAATCTGTCCTAAATTGCTAATATATGCATATTATTATTAATATTGGATAGAAAACACTCTGAAGTTTCTAAAACCGTTTGAATTATGTCTGTGAGTATAACAGAACTCACAGGGCAGGCAATCTTCCAAACTAGTTTTGAAATCCTGAAAGTTGGGGCAACTTTGACGTCATCGCCCCTTCCCTTCCCAACAAGTTATGGATCTGGAAACACTTCCTATGTCTTCCACTAGATGTCCTCATTCAGTAGAATGTGTAATGGAGCATTTGCTGTGAACTTTGACCTAATGGGAAGGAAAGTAGTAAGTGTCGCAAAAGATTACCATGTGCTTGGGGAGCGTTTGCGTTTGAGTGCTTCGGCTGTTCCAATCAGCCCCAGATGAAAATGAATGGCCCGGTTGGAATATTATTCGATCTGTATGATTATAACATCCTGAAGATTGATTCTGCACTTAGTTTGACCAGTTTCGTCGACCTGTAATATGTCATTTGGAAGTTTTGATGCAAAGTTTCCTGGACCAGAAGTAAATTTTTGGGCATTTGAGCTGAAAGTGGTAGCAAATGCTGCTACTTGGACACTAGAATTATGAAACAAAACAATTTATTGTTGAACTAGGACTCCTTGCACTACATTCTGATGGAAGATCATCAAAGGTAAGGGAATATTTATGTTGTAAGTTTGTATTTCTGTTTTTCTGTAATTCTGTATTTCTGACTCCAACATAGCGGAGAAATATTGTTACGTCTGAGCACCGACTCAGATTATTGCAATCTTAGGCTTTTTCCGTAACGTTAAAAAAAATGTGACACAGCGGTTGCATTTAAGAACCAGTGTATCTTTTTAATTATATGTAGAACATGTATCTTTAGTCAAAGTTTATGATGAGTATTTCTGTTATCTGGCGTAGCTTTCTATAATTCCTCCGGATATTTTGGAGAATTTTCTGAACATGGCGTCAATGTAAACCGAGATTTATGGATATAAAATGCATATTATCGAACAAAACATAAATGTACTGTGTAACATGTCATATGACTGTCATCTGATGAAGATTTTCAAGAGGTTAGTGAATTATAATTTTTTAAATCCTGCTTTTGTCATTTTATCTTTTGTTGGACAAAATGGCTATGTTTTTTTCTTTGTTTTGGTGGTGGTCTAACATAACTATATGCTGTGTTTTCGCCGTAAAACATTTTTAAAATCTGACACGCTGGGTAGATGAACAAGGTGTTTATCTTTCATTTGAGGTATTGGACTTGTTCATGTGTGGAGGTTAAATATTTCTACGAATATTTTTGCATTCCCTGCGCCACCGTTTCAGCTGAACGGGGGGGGTGGAGTTCCTGTAGGGGAACCCATAGCCTTAAGAAGTTTTAATGTGAGTCTGGAAGGAGAGTGTACAATCTAACCAGACACCTAGGTATTTGCTAGTCTGGTGGGCGGGTGCGGGCAGCAATCAGTTGAAGAGCATGCATTTAGTTTTACTTGCATTTAACAGCAGTAGGAGGCCACAGAAGGAGTGTTGTATGGCATTGAAGCTCGTTTAGAGGTTTGTTAATAATAGGGATAGGCGTCCTGTCAACGGGACAGTTGTAAATCATGCAGGGCCCTGTGTCACGATCGCAGAAACAACAAATGTAGGTACATATAATTGTCTTATATTGGTTAAAAGCTTAAATTCTTGTTAATATAACTGCACTGTCCAATTTACAGTAGCTATTACTGCGAAAAAATGCCATGCTATTTTTTGAGGAGAGCTAACAACAAAACACTTTTTTCACGATAGGTTTGATAAATTCACCTCTGAAGGTGAAATGTGAACTTACATTCTGAAATCTTGCTCTGATTTATCATCCAAACGATCCCAGAGATAACATGAAGTTTTGTTTTGTTAGATAAAAATATTTTTCATATGGTAAAAAGGTCCATATAGCATGCACGATCAATTTTGTATTTCCACTCGTTCAATTTGCAAAGAAAGGAATCTGTGAAAATCTAACCAGAAACGTTGTTTCAACCAGTCAAATTACGTTCGTATTTATGCCACAGAGATCCTAGAACGTAACCAGACTTCACTATATCATTAGGGGTGTATTATATCCAAAAGGACACCAAATTTGGCCAGAGAGCAACGCCTTCATTGCACGCCGATGACGCGGGCGGTCTTCACTTGATCGACTGTAACTTTGTCAAATAAGCACCAATCGGGTTCAAACAAAGCTAGCTAGATAGTCAATGTGCTGGGCTTTACGGGAGTATCGGAACCCCGTATCTGTCGCAAAATGTAGCTGCTAACCTTGTGCGACAGCAAGCGTTTTCCTTTTGGACAAAAATGATAAGAATATGGAGAGTTATGAAGTTATGAAAACTGGGTGTTTTGCAAATGTTGAATTTATAATATGGCTACTAATACTACAAAAGCTAAATCAAAGTCAGAGTATACAGATTTGACGGTATTCTTGCAGAAAAATGTGATGTGAATGTAAATGTCTCCTTCACGATTTGCCCAAATGTACATGGGTGACTTCACACTAAATGTCATGTAGTTTGTTCATACTTCAAGTTAGCCATTTGAAACTTTGCACATACACTGCTGCCACCTTGTGGGCACCATCAGAATTACAACCAGAGTGATGTGGAACCTTTCTGTTGCATTTCAAATATGGTGGTAGGAAAAAAAATGTTTTTTTTCATTGTATTTTCTTCTACCAGATCGATTGTCTTATATTCTCCTACATTCAATTCACATTTCCACAAACTTCAGTGTTTCCTTTCAAATGGTACCAAGAATATGCACATTGGGAAAGTTGCTGCGGGGGGTGCAGAGCTGTTGGCCAGGGTAGGGGTTGCCAGGTGGAAAGCATGGCCAGCTGTAAAGAAATTCTTATTGAAATTCTCGATTATCTTCGATTTATCGGTGGTGACAGTGTTTCCTAGACTCAGTGCAGTGGGCAGCTGGGAGGAGGTGATCTTATTCTCCATGGACTTTACAGTGTCCCAAAACGTTTTGGAAGTAGTGCTACAGGATGCAAATTTCTGTTTGAAAGCTAGCCTTTGCTTTCCTAACTGACTGTGTATATTGGTTCCTGACTTCTCTGAAAAGTTGCATATCATGAGGGCTATTCGATGCTAATTCAGTACGCCACAGGATGTTTGTGTGCTGGTCAAGGTCAGTCAAGTCTTGTGTGAACCAAGGGCTATATCTGTTCTTAGTTCTACATTTTTGAATGAGGCATGCTTATTTAAGATGGTGAGGAAAGCACTTTTATATAGTTTTTATATATTTTATTTTTTACCCCCTTTTCTCCCCAATTTCGTGGTATCCAATTGTTAGTAGTTACTATCTTGTCGCATCGCTACAACTCCCGTACGGGCTCGGGAGAGACGAAGGTCGAAAGCCATGCGTCCTCCGAAACACAGCCCAACCAAGCTGCACTGCTTCTTAACACAGCGGTTAGCGTGCCCTGCGCCCAGCCCACCACAGGAGTCGCTAGTGCGCGATGAATCATGGATATCCCTACCTGCCAAACCCTCCCTAACCCGGACGACGCTAGGCCAATTGTGCGTCGCCCCATGGACCTCCCGGCCTGTGACAGAGCCTGGGCGCAAACCCAGAGTCTCTGGTGGCACAGTGCGCCAACCTGGAGGCCGGAAAGCACTTTTAAAGAACAACCAGGCACCCTCTATTGACGGGATGAGGTCAGTATCCTTCCAGGATACCCGGGCCAGGTCGATTAGAAAGGCCTGCTCGCAGAAGTGTTTTAGGGAGCGTTTGACAGTGATGAGGGGTGGCCGTTTGACAGTGGACCAATTACGGAGGCAGGCAATGAGGCATTGATCGCTGAGATCCTGGTTGAAGACAGCAGAGGTGTATTTAGAGGGCAAGTTGGTCAGGAAGATATCTATGAGGTTGCCCATGTTTACGGAATTAGGGTTGTACCTGGTAGGTTCCTTGATAATTTGTGTGAGATTGAGGACATCTAGCTTAGATTGTAGGACGTCTGGGGTGTTAAGCATATCCCAGTTTATGGCACCTAACAGAACGAACTCCGAAGATAGATGGGGGGCAATCAATTCACATATGGTGTCCAGGGCACAGGGGGGTCTATAACAAGCGGAAACAGTGAGAGACTTATTCTGGAAAGGTGGATTTTTAAAAGTAGAAGCTCAAACTGTTTGGGCATAGACCTGGGTAGTATAACAGAACTATGCAGACTATCTCTGCAGTAGATTGCAACTCCACCCCTTTTGGCAGTTCTATCTTGACAGAAAATGTTGCTGGGGATGGAAATGTCAGACTTTTTGGTGGCCTTCCTAAGTCAGGATTCAGACACGGCTAGGACATCAGGGTTGGCTGAGTGTGCTCAGTAGTGAATAAAACAAACTTAGGGAGGCTTCTGATGTTAACATGTATGAAACCAAGGCTGTTACAGTTACAGAAGTCAAAAAATGAGAGTGCCTGGGGAATAGGTGTAGTACTAGGGGCTACAGGGCCTGCATTAACCTCTACATCACCAGAGGAACAGAGGAGGAGTAGGATAAGGGTACGGCTAAAGGCTATAAGAACTGGTCGTCTAGTGCATTGGGAACAGAGAATAAAAGGAGCAGATTTCTGGGCGTAGTAGAATAGATTCAGGGCATAATGTTCAGACAAGGGGTGTGCGTAAAGTGGAGGTAAACCTAGGCATTGAGTGACGATGAAAGAGGTTGTATCTCTGGAGGCACCAGTTAAGCCACGTGAGGTCTCTGCATGTGTGGTGGGTGGGACAAAAGAGCTATCTAAGGCATGTTGAGTGGGACTGGGGGCTCTACAGTGAAATAAAACAATAAGAACTCACCGAAACAGCAGTAGACAAGGCATATTGACATTAGAGAGAGGCATAAAGCAATCACAGGTGTTGATCGGGAGAGCTAAGACAACAAAAGGTAAATGGCGATGAATGGGCAGAGAGGGTCAGTTAGGTTCACACAGGACCTGAGTTCGAGGCTGGGGCCGACAGATAAACAACATGAGGTAGCGTGTTAGTGAACAGTCCAGCAGGCATCAGCTGTATAGTCAAGTGATCATAGGGTCCAGTGAGCAGCAATAGGTGAGTCAGGGAGACACAGCGTTCAGAAAGCTAGCGGGACGGGGCTAGCAGATGGGTCTTTGGCGACATTGCAACGGAAAAGCCTGTTGAATCAACATCGGACGATTACATCGACAGACCCAACGTGATGGATCGGAGGCGTTAGCCGAATAGCATCTCAACATATTGAATAGTCACTCCCCTCACACATACAATTTGTCCATGTCACTTGGAAGACATTTAAATAGATAAAGGAGAAGATACAAAAATGAACAACAGGATTCTAATGCTGTGTTTGGCTCGTGCGTGCGTGTGCCTGCCCTGACACAGACCCCCATCTAATGAGCTATGAGCATGTCACTTCAATTCTCCTGGTTCACGCTGCCCTTGGGCACAGATCTATCAACAATTTACCCTCTCCAAGTCATCACGTCAACCACTAAGTTAAAAAAATAAACAACCTAAAATCAGTATCTTGGGGCAACTCCATACAACTCTTCATTACTTCAATAAGGTGAGTGATGGTGGCCCTATTGGGACAAGAAACGAGAGAGAATGCACATTCTCTAGCCAAACCACAGTGGGTCTCCATGGCAACCCCAGGCCCTATATGATGAGCCAGTAACAGAGTCCACCGTTGCCCAATGCTAAACAGCCAAACAATAATTGACAGACCTCAGCTCATTGCGGCACTGAAAACTCAATTCCAAACAATAGCAGAGATGATGCGAGCATGAAAGAGATATAGAGTCCTGGGGCCAGGTTGTATTACAAGCAGAGGGAGATGTTTAGCTTTACTGGCCGTCAGCAAGGACACTAAAGACACTTATCGCAGCAGAGAGAGAGAAAGAGAGAGAAAGCATGAGAAAGAGAGAGAGAGAGAGAGAGGAAGAGAGAGGAAGAGAGAGAGAGAGAGAGGAGAGAGAGAGAGAGAGGGAGAGAGGAAGAGAGAGAGAGAGAGAGAGAAAGAGAGAGAGAAAGAGAGAGAGAGAAAGCATGAGAGAGAGGAAGAGAGAGAGAAAGCATGAGAGAGAGGAAGAGAGAGAGAGAGAGAGAGAGAGAGAGAGAGAGAGAGAGAGAGAGAGAGAGAAAGCATGAGAGAGAGGAAGAGAGAGAGAGAGAGAGAGAGAGAGAGAGAGAGAGAGAGAGAGAGAGAGAGAAAGCATGAGAGAGAGGAAGAGAGGAAGAGAGAGAGAAAGCATGAGAGAGAGGAAGAGAGAGAGAGAGAAAGCATGAGAGAGAGGAAGAGAGAGAGAGAGAGAGAGAGAGAGAGAGAGCGAGAGAGGTAGACGGCAATATGATATACTGAGTGAGGTTGATAATGTGAGAGAATTCTCTTCTCTCACGGCACCATAATGATCTCTGTTCTGTATAATTTCTCCCTAGTCCATCTAAAAACCTCAACAGAGAGATAGTATGGTGTAACATGTTTACTTTTAAACACACCATTAAAGGACGCTGATAAACAAACAACCTCTCTATGGTCAGGGTGTGACATTGGATCCTTTGGATTCTCCAAAGTGGTTTAGGTCAGGGTGTGACTAGGGGGGTGTTCTAGAAGGTGTATTTCTATGTTGGTGGTTTTGTATGGTTCCTAATTAGAGGCAGCTGGTAATCGTTGCCTCTAATTGGGGATCATATTTAGGAATCCTTATCCCCCACCTGCTTTGAGGGATATTGTATGTGTTTAGTTGCCTGTGTGCACTTCATGACTTCACATTTCGTTATTAGTTTATTGTTTTGTTTGTTTCACGGAGATTAAAAATATGTGGAACTATACTCACGCTGCGCTGCGCCTTGTTCTGCTCATTTTGAAGAACGTGACAGAATATCCCACCAAACCAGGACCAAGCAGCGTTCCCAAAAGGGAAAGGAGTTTTGGACATGGGAAGAAGTGATGGGTGGATGCGAAACCCTTCCTTGGCGGCAGACGGAAGCTAATAATGGAGGACAGTAGAGCGGGTCATCAGTCCGGTGCCATCTGTGCCAGCTTCCCATAATCACCCTGAGAAGCCAGAGACCGTCAAGGAGGCAATGGAAAAGTTGGGATAGAGAGAGATGAGAGAGCTGTTGTGCAATTGTGTTCTGCTCAACGTTCGACCAGACGATCCGGTTAGCAGTCTGGTCAAACCTGTGCCGGCTCCACACATCAGATCTCCAGTGCGCCTCCCCAGCCCGGGACGTCATGTGCCGGTTCCCTGCATTCGCCCTAAAGAGCCAGAGACCGTCAGGGAGGCAATGGAGAAGTTGGGGGAGAGAGAGAGATGAGAGAGAGGTTGTGCAAGTGTGTTCTGCTCAACATTCGATCAGAGGATCCGGATAGCAGTCTGGAGAAACCTGTGCCGG
Source organism: Oncorhynchus tshawytscha (assembly GCF_018296145.1). Classification (NCBI taxonomy): domain Eukaryota; kingdom Metazoa; phylum Chordata; class Actinopteri; order Salmoniformes; family Salmonidae; genus Oncorhynchus; species Oncorhynchus tshawytscha. The sequence goes on from NC_056433.1 coordinate 52,466,766, forward strand.
CTCCACACATCTGGACGCCAGTGCGCCTCCCCAGTCCGGTACGTCCTGTGCCTCCTCCCCGCACTCGCCCTGAAGTGTGTGTCAACAGTCCAGTGCCACCTGTACCGGCTCCACGCACTAGGCCTCCAGTGCGCATTCACAGTCCAGAGCTTCCGGCGACAGTTCCCAGTCCGGATCTTCCGGCGACGGTTCCCAGTCCGGAGCTGCCGGCGACGGTTCCCAGTCCGGAGCTGCCGGCGACGGTTCCCAGTCCGGAACCTCCAGCGACGGTCAACGGTCCGGAACCTCCAGCGACGGTCAATGGTCCGGAGCTTCCAGGCACGGCGTCCAGTCCTGCTCCATGGCAGGAGTCTTCCTCTGCACCGGTGCCCAGTCCAGGCACGGCGTCCAGTCCCGCTCCATGGCAGGAGACTTCAACTGCGCCGAGGCCCAGTCCAGGTACGGTGTCCAGTCCCGCTCCCTGGCAGGAGTCTTCCTCTGCACCGGTGCCCAGTCCAGGCACGGCGTCCAGTCCCGCTCCCTGGCAGGAGCCTTCCTCTGCGTCAGTTCCCAGTCCAGATGCGGCGTTCAACACAGCTCCATGGCCAGAGCTCTCCTCTGCGCCGGTGCCCAGTCCGAGTGCGGCGTCCAACCCATCTCCATGGCCGGATCCGTGGTCGGGGTGGGGGCTACGACCCGCACCGGAGCCGCCACCGCCACTATTCACCCCGCCCCCCCTTACCCTCCCCATTTGGTTTCAGGTCCGCACCTTTGGTGTATTTCTATGTTGGTGGTTTCATATGGTTCCTAATTAGAGGAGGCTGGAAATCGTTGCCTCTATTTGGGGATCATTTTAGGAAGCCCTATCTCCCACCTGCTTCGTGGGATATTGTTTGTGTTTAGTTGCCTGTGTGCACTTCATGACTTCATGTTTTGTTATTGGTTTATTGTTTTTTTTTGTTTCACGGAGGAACATGACACTCATTCCAAACTTCGTATTTTTTTTTATCTGAACGAACCCAGTCTTCTCTATGAATCATACATCAATTGTCTTAAATGATTTATTTACTAACTAAATAATCACAGAAATTGATATAGTTACAAGGAAATGATAGCAGAGTTTCCCTAGTGTGCTAAACCGGTATAGCGGCTTGTTAGACAAAGGGACTGAGAAGGGCGTGAAAGATAAGACACTACAAAGTTGATAATTATAACAATTGAAATGCTAATCCTTTGCACATGAACGCACACTCATTCGGGAATAATTGCAATCAATATATATATTTACGCTCAGTGTGTCGTCGTGATCTCTGTTGGAAAGTTAGTTTCTGTTGGAGAGTTCTCTCTCTCTCTGCTGTGGTTAGAATGGATAGTTCAGAGTAACATTCAGCAATGTTGTTATAGAGTAGATGTTTTGGCGGTTGTCGGTCTTCGCGTTCACGGGTACATAATTCCTAGCTGCAGACTAGTAATTAGTATCAGAGATTTGTTCTTATTCTGTCGGTATCGATAGTCTCAGAGTTGAACCATGTTGTATGGTTAAGAATTCAGCAATCTACTCAATCCTTAGCCGTCTCGGTTATCGAGGTAAGCTGGTCTGAAACCTTAGCCCTCTCGTGGTTATCGAGGTCTGAAGATAAATTCCAAAGGTGGGGGTTATATTCGGAAGAGCAGAAAGAGGCTGTCCCGTGACGCCAGATCAATATCTGTGCTCATGGGGCGGGCCAATGATTTAGTTAAACTCCAAAGGGAATTGGAGTTTCCTTCATTAACTTCTTGGTGACAGGGGGGCAGTATTGAGTAGCTTGGATGAATAAGGCGCCCAGAGTAAACTGCCTGCTACTCTGTCCCAGATGCTAATATATGCATATTATTAGTATTGGATATTGGAAAGAAAACACTCTGAAGTTTCTAAAACTGTTTGAATGATGTCTGTGAGAATAACAGAACTCATATGGCAGGTGAAAACCTGAGACAAATCCAACCAGGAAGTGGGAAATCTGAGGTTGGTAGTTTCATTTAAGTGATTGCCTATCCAATATGCTGTGTCTATGGGGTCATATTGCACTTCCCAAGGCTTCCAGCAGATGTCAACAGTCTTTAGAAAGTTGTTTGAGGCTTCTATTGTGGAACGGGGTCGAATAAGAGCTCTTTCAACAAGTGGACTAGGCTGTGGCCAATCAGTTGTTTACTGCGCAGTCACGCGGGCGCGCCATTCCTTCTTTTTCCTCTGTAATGAATACGCTATTGTCGGGTTGGAATATTATTGAAGATTTATTATAAAAAGACCCTAAGGATTGATTGTAAACATCGTTTGACATGTTTCTACAAACTGTAATGGAACTCTTGACTTTTCGTCTGGATTTTGCGCTTGCGCATTGTGCCTTTGGAATAGTGAACTAAATGCGCGAACAAAACGGAGGTATTTGAACATAAATATGGACGTAATCGAACAAAACTAAAATTTCTTGTGGAAGTGGGAGTCCTGGGAGTCCATTCCGACGAAGATCAGCAAAGGTAAGTGAAGATTTATAATGCTATTTATGACTTTTGTTGACTCCACAACTTGGCGGGTAACTGTATGGCTTACTTATGTGGCTGAACGCTGTTCTCAGATTATTGAATATTGTGCTTTTGCCGTAAAGCTTTTTTGAAATCTGACACAGCGGTTGCATTAAGAACAAGTTTATCTTTAATTCTATGTAAAACATGTATCTTTCATCAAAGTTTATGATGAGTATTTCTGTTATTTGATGTGGCTCTGCAATTTCTCCGGATGTTTTGGAGGCATTTCTGAACATGGCGTGTATTCTGTCATTAAAACATACATGTATTGTGTAACATTGAGTCCTGGGAGTGTCATCTGATGAAGATCGTCAAAGGTTAGTGATTAACTCTATCTATATTTCTGCTTTTTGTGACACCTCTCTTTGGTTGGAAAATGGCAGAATGCTTTCTGTGACTAGTTGCTGACCTAACATAATCATATGCTCTGCTTTCGCTTAAAAGCCTTTTTGAAATCGAACAATGGTGTAAAATACTTGCATGGTTGAGGAATTTTAATTATGAGATTTCTGTTGTTTTGAATTTGACGCACTGCACTTTCACTGGCTGTTGGCGAGGTGGGACGCTAGCGTCTCCTGAACAATCCCAGAGAGGTTAAACAGTTTAAAATCACATGACATAATTTCACAAATAGTTTCATCTTTACTCATTCATTTTATTCAACAAGTAGATGCAAGCCTCATAACTGAGACTCTTGTATAAACAGGGTAATGGTAATGTGGCTGTATTGTCTCTCATGAGTTTCACAAAATTGTACAAAACGGACCAGTTCGTAGCTGACTGCTTCACCGACCGTTTATACATTCTCCAGAACATGAATATTGTTCAGTTCTCAAGTTCTGTGATGTGGAAGAAATTCCTTTGTTCTCTCTATGAAAACTTACTCTCTCTCTATACTGTCTGGCCAGAAGGAAGAATCTCCTCCAGGCATTTACAACCTGAGATAACAGCAGCCTGGGTGTAGGAGAGAGAAAGAAGGTGAAGGCACGCTATACCCAAAGAGTGCCACGTCATGACACTGAACAGGTGAATCCAGGTGAAAGCAATGGTCCCTTATTGACATCACTTGTTGAATCCTGACTGCAACAGTTTCCCGTCTGTATCAAGATTGGTTCACCACCCAAAGGACATCCAGCCAACTTGACACAACTGTGAGAAGTATTGGAGTCAACATGGGCCAGCATCCCTGTGGAACTCTTTCGACACCTTGTTGAGTCCATGGCCCAACGAATTGAAGCTGTTCCGAGGGCAAGGGGGGTTTGCAACTCAATATTTAGTATACTATTTTGTGTACTCAATGTACATGATCCATTATGCATCTCTATCACACAACATACATTGCTTGGACTCACCTCCTATTCTCTCGCTCCCTATCTCACTGTCTGTCTTTCTCTCCGTCTTTCTCTCTCTCCCCTAGTCATGACTGGCCCTCAGGGCTGTGCCTTTTACAAATGCCTTCAGACAGATGAACGATGCCTGTCACTGTCACTCCTCTCAGGCGGAAAGCTTATCCACACACACACGCCATTGTCTTGACGAGCGGGAGGGAGAAAGTGATGACAAATACAATCTGATAAATGGCCTAGTTAAGGAAATCATTGCAAGGCATTATGAGGTACTGCTTGACTCATCCAGAGGATGGCACTGTTCCAGAGGACAGCCGGAATGGAGGATGCAGCCGGTTCTGAAAGGCTCACCACTGGCCAGCTCAGAGAGTGATGGCAACAAGCACAGCAGAGTCCAGCAGTCAATGAGGAATCACATTCTGTCAGCTATACTTGGCTGCTGGACAGCAAACAACCAGAAATGCACCAGAGATGATCTGTCCTCCAAAAGGCACACAGGCGCTACACTCAATCTGCTCCACTGTATAATCAAGCCTCGGAACAACATAGCAGAACGTGGGGCTGGGGGCCGGGGGCCCCTTTTTAATTTTTTTTTTCTTCTGAAAAGCCAGCATTTTTAAATAGACTAGTGTGAACAATATGTACAATCGGGGGGCAGAAAGGGGGCCGCTTTTCCCACACAGAGGACGGCTCTCGCCCTCTCTCCAGCTGTGAGCCCTCATTCAGATGGGAGCACATTTTCTCTATTCAGCTATTCAGTTATGAAGCTGTAATTATCTCATGCATATAATTGAGCTTTTCTTTCTCCTGCTATCACTCTCTCTTGTCGCCGCTCATGCAACTTTGCTTTTCTGTAACAATATAATATACAGCCTTTCCCTGGCTTTCATAGCTTTGTGTTTATTTACTTACTGCCACTGTCTGTAAGATTTCGAGTCATCTCAACTAATGAAATACCCCTTGACGTCAAGGCATTTACTGTTGTAATTTGCTTTGGAATGATGAAATACCCATGAAGGCACCATTGAATTGAAGGGAACCATAACCCCCACTGGCTCCATGACTGACCAGGCAAAGTGACCAGGCGAAGAGCGAAGAGGACCATAACCTCCGCTGGCTCCATGGCTAACCAGGCAAAGTGACCAGGCGGAGAGCTTTATTGGCATGGTTGCTTCAGCCTCACTGACTAGGGTGATAAGATGTTCTGAGTCCATTGATACACACAGAGCCTGTATTTGGGAGTCTGTAAGTCATGAGGATGTACCCAACATTTGCTTTCACATTAACGTTTCACATCAACAATAGTCTATTCAATTCCCACTGTATGCCATCTTTACTCAAAAGGTGGTGGAACAATCCAACACAAAATGTCAAAATAAAACAACAAGACAGTTATTGACTTCCATTTGTTGTGCAAATGTTAATATTGATAACAATGGTTGTCAGTAAATGTCAACAGATCAATATGTTTCAGTCCTCATACTTCTCTCTCCAGTGTCCATGGCTACAACGTGTTCCCTGTCTAACACATTCACACAGATGGGCAGAGAAATAGACATCATATTATCAGGCTCTGATGCAAATTTAGAAGCCCCAAAGGCATACCCCTGGGCAATGTGAAAGTCACAATGAGAGAGAGGTGTCATTTTGCAATGTTTATGTATTTTTAGATAGACAACTATAAAATGAGGGTCATGCAACAACATGTTTGTTCATTCTGTCATTAAGGCATGCGCTACATTGAGATCATGTGCTGAGGTTCAAGTGATAAATGTACAGTGCATTCGGATTCAGACCCTTTCACTTTTTCCACATTTTGTTACGTTACAACCTTATTCTAAAATTGATTAAATATGTTTTTCTCCTCATCCATCTACACACAATACCCCTTAACGACAAAGCAAAAACAGGTTTTTAGACATTTTGGCAAATGTAGAAAAAAAATACTGAAAAATCACATTTACATTAGTATTCAGACCCTCTACTCAGTACTTTGTTGAAGCACCTTTGGCAGTGATTACAGCATCGAGTCTTCTTGGGTATGACGCTACAAGCTTGGCACACCTGTATTTTGGGAGTTTCTCCCATTCTTCTCTGCAGATCCTCTCAAGCTCTGTCAATTTGGATGGGGGAGTTGCTGCACAGCTATTTTCAGGTCTCTCCAGAGATGTTCGATTGGGTTTAAGTCCAGGCTCTGGCTGGGCAACTCAAGGACATTCAGAGACTTGTCCCGAAGCCACTCCCACATTGTCTTGGCTGTGTGCTTAGGGTCATTGTCCTGTTCGAAGGTGAACCTTTGCCTGAGGTCCTGAGCACTCTGGGACAGGTTTTCATCAAGGATCTCACTGTACTTTGCTCCGTTCATTTTTCCATCACTCTTGACTAGTCTCCCAGCCCTTGTCACTGAAAAACATCCCCACAGCATGATGCTGCCACCACCATGCTTCACAGTAGGGATGGTGCCAGGTTACCTCCAGGCGTGACATTTGGCATGTCTTTTATTGAAGAGTGGCTTCCGTCTGGCCACTCTACCATAAAGGCCTGATTGGTGGAGTGATGCAGAGAGGTTGTCCTTCTTGAAGTTTCTCCCATCTCCAATCTGTCATAGTGACCATTGGGTTCTTAGTCACCTCCCTGACCAAGGACCTTCTCCCCCGATTGCTCAGTTTGGCTGTGCGGCCAGCTCTAGTAAGAGTCTTGGTGGTTCCAAACTTCTTCCATTTATGAATGATGGAGGCCCCTGTGTTCTTGGGGACCTTCAAACCTGTCTCGGAGCTCTACGGACAATTCCTTCGACCTCATGGCTTTAAAAAAAAAAAACATGCACTGTCAACTGTGGCATCTTATATAGACAGGTGTGTTTCTTTCCAAATCATGTCCAATACATTGAATTTACCACAGGTGGGACTCCAATCAAGTTGTAGAAACATCTCAAGGATGATCAATGGAAACAGGATGCACCTGAGCTCAATTTCAAGTCTCATAGCAAAGGGGCTGAATATTTATGTAAATAAGGTATTTCTGCTTTTTATTTGTAATACATTTGCAAAAGTTTCTAAAAACCTGTCATTATGGGGTATTGTGTGTAGATTGATGAGGAAAATTAATTTTATAATCAGGCTGTAACATAACAAAATGTGGAAAAAGTCAAGAGGTCTGAATACTTTATGAATGCACTGTAAGGTAGGGAAAGCACCAATTTCCCACAATTATCAAGTTCCTGATGCTATAGTGATACCAGTTTGATTGTTTCATTTCAGACCTCGACTCCTGATTATTTTGTTATTTGTTCATTCAAGCCTTGTTTGGTGCTATTGTTTGTTAGCTTTGTGTTTCTTTAACAAATCTGTTAAAATATTACAAAAATCTAAGTAATGCTCTCATCAAAAAAACATTTCTCCTTTCTCACACTAAAGACAAGACTCTGATCTATAAACATGTTATTTACGTGATATTGATCCAGAGAGAAAACATAAACAAACGCAGTAGCATAGAGTCAAGGGGGCAGGTAGCCTAGTGGTTTAAAGCATTGGGCCAGTAGCCAAAAGGTCGCGGGTTTGAATTCCTGAGCCAACTTGGTGTAAAATATGTTAATGTGCCCTTGAGCAAGGCACTGTACCCTAATTGCTCTGGATAAGAGCATCTGCTAAATGACTAAAATTTAAATAAAGATGTGTTACTGAGTACTGAAATACAACACAACCAGTCTTTATATTTCCTCCAGTCACACACATCAACGTTCATGGAGCACCAAATAAAAGGTGATATCGTGTTGAAGTGTCAGCCACAACATTGACAATCAGCCCATGTGCTGTTGATTCCTGGTCCAGGCCAGACGCATACCTATTGGTGAACCGCAAGTATCAGTCAGTAGATATCAGTTGACCTTGGACAGAAAATTGGATACCATTCATCAATAGCCCTTTATACTGTAGAACACTGCACTGACACTCAAGTCATGTACTGCAGTTATAGGTCGAGGACTGTTTCTCATGCTGCTGAACCAAACCCTCCCCATTCACCCTCCCCGGAACCAGATTGCTTTGTCACATCTCAGTGACAATAATCCTAGTGACAATTCCTCTGTACCAGACATGGCAGTGTCTTTCTCCATCTCATGCTGCTCGTCTCCAGGCCATTATTCCCCTGACTTCTCCCTTCATGCCCCCCGTAAATGTGCAGATATATGAATCACACATAATGGAAAGTAAATGGCATCTGTCTCCTGGAGCTCACCGCCTCCAAACGCATGCAAAGTAGAGCACCGTCTCGCCCGTCATGACTCATGTTGTTGAGAACAAAAATGTTAGACTGGTTGCAATGATATGAGGGGGGTTTCGAAGAGGAAGAGGGAAGGTGAGATTGTATTTCTGGCCCATTGTATACACTTTCTCCATTCCCTTCACGTAGCTTTCTTATTCGATCCCATCACATTTCTGGTAGGTTATGGGTAACGGTAACCTAGGGTTGTATAACATCTCTTTGTCCACTTTTGAGTATTCTGAGAAAATTCCTTTCTTTAAAAACATCCAGGGGGACATTCCTTGAATGTCAAATGAGGAGAAAAGAGGAGAGGATGGTAAGGATGAGAGGAGAGGTGAAGAGAGGAGAGAAGAGACCGAGGAGAGGAGAGGGGGAGAGAGGAGAAAAGAGACGGAGGAGAGGAGAGGGGGAGAGAGGAGAGGAGAGACGGAGGAGAGAAGAGAGGGAGAGAGGAGTAGAGACGGAGAAGAGGAGAGGAGAGGGGGAGAGAAGAGATAAGTGAAGAGAGGTGACTATAGAACACCGCTGCACTGGTACTAGACTGTTCTCTTTGTTGTTCAACCCAACAGGGCCCTGCACTTCTGAGGCTAATGCCTCAAATATCAGAGAATGAAAAGCAGAGCAATTCCCCCAAGTCTTTACACCAAGCCTCCCGTCTATTTAACCTCAATATAACCCAAGGAACTGGGGAATCAACTTACTTTTGGTTTGCAATTAAAACTCACTCATGAATCTCAATTTCTGTATATTGCAGAGGCATAAATGACCAAGGTCCATGTCAATGAACGATTAAGCTAAGTGTGAATGATTGCCTGGAAAAGCGTAGGCATATATTGCTCATTCCTACTCATTCTACATCAAACCTCTAGGCAGCAAATGATGCAGAGTAGAGCGTGCTTGACCTTATTATCCAATTGTAGATGTGGACATATAGCCGTTAGCCATGTGAATGTTTGCTCTTTGCTGTGCTGAGGCATAGGCTATGGAACTCCCATCACACCACCAGAGAGAGGATAATCAGACAAATATGCAATGGTGCTTACAAGAGAACTCCTTTACTCACAGCAGGGGCTCCTGCCTGAACTGAACCATAATACAGTATGACTTCAATGCAAACTCCACACTAACCCTTAACTGAGTTTAAATTCCTAATTGGCACCTCTGCTGGGGGTAATTTAAAAAAATGACTCTTAAAGAACAAAGGCTTTGTGGAGTTAAACAGGGCTGTAGAGTTTATGGTATCTGTTCTACAGGATATATCAAGATGCTAGGTTCCTCGAGTCGCAATATGTTCTAGAGCAACATGAGTGAGTGAAGCAGAACCCACAATCGAATTGATTGCCTTCATTTGTTTACGTGTTGGTGCGGCGGACTTGCTTGGCTGAGCTAATTGCAACCAGTGCTTGCTGGCGCTCTCTTAAAGCAGACAGGCCTATTTTTCGTCTCTTATCAGCTTAATACCTCACTGAGTTATTTCTTTATTTAGCTTTCCATTTGTATACAGCTTACTGTTGCAGCATTTGAAGTTATGGATGAATTCTCTTCCAAGACGCCATCGCCAATGCCGTGTGTGCCTCTCCGTTTGAAGTATCGCAGAGGAAGATGATTAAGGATGTATAAGACTTGTTTCGTTTTTTTGTTAGTTTTTTTCCCTCTGCCATGCAGCCGACTTGACAGTCTGGTTTCACGCTAATCAAAAGAATGCTTGAGGAAAATGCGCTCGGTCCGAAGGGGATTTATCCTGTCCCTAATAGCATCAGAGGCAGATAGAGAAAGGCTGTACGGCTCAGCATTTTGCAGGGCTTAGTTATGTTTCTGAAGGATGGTCCAACTCCCCACGTTACGAAACGCACAGGTTGGTTAATTAGAGAAGAGGGCTAGTGTGGTAGCCCTGCTGCACCCCTGCCCATTACCCATCCATACTTATTTGTTCCTGTCATGACAAAATGCATCTACATTTAGAAAAAAAGGTTCCAAAGGGGTTCTTCAGCTGTCTCCGTAGGAGAACTCTTTTTGGATCCAGGTAGAACCCTCTCTGAAAACAGTTCTACATGGAACTCAAAGGATTCTCCAATGGGGACAGCAGAATAACCCATTCATGTTCCAGATAGACCCTTTTTTCTAAGAGACAACCACGCACGTAAACATACACCTATACAGAGTTCCACCTGATTCACGCAGTCTCCTCTGAACAGTTGATGTTGAGATGTGTCTGTTACTTGAACTCTGTGAAGCATTTATTTGGGCTGCAATCTGAGGTGTAGTTAACTCTAATGAACGTATCCTCTGCATCAGAGGTAATTCTGGGTCTTCCATTCCTGTGACGGTACACATGATAGCCAGTTTCATCATAGCGCTTGATGGTTTTTGTGACTGCACTTTCAAAGTTCTTGACATTTTCTGCATTGACTGATGTTCATGTCTTAAAGCAATGATGGACTGTCGTTTCCCCTTGCTTATTTGAGCTGTTCTTACCATAATATGGACTTGGCTTTTACTAAATCTTCTGTATACCATCACTACTGTCACGTCAACTCCCGCTCCTTCTCTCCGGCGTTCGGCACTTCATAATTAAGCACACCTGGACTCCATTATCTCACTCATTACCTCCACTTTATCTGGCACTCCCTTAGGTTCCTTCCCCAGGCAGTATTGTTTCTGTTCTTCATGTCTAGATGCTACTCCTACGTTGTATCATTCCATGATATTTGTTATATTAAACTTACTACTTACACCTGCTTCTCGACTCCCCCAGCGTTTACGTTACGGAATACTGCCTCACAAAATGGAAGCAGCAGGAAATCAGAACATCTCCTAGAAGTTCGACGAGCAGGGATACCTACTTCGTCAACACCACGACCAGATGGCACAACTGGTGACGGCTATGGAAGAGATTCTTTGTTGTGTTCAACGTCTCAAACAGACCTGAGAGGCGTTGCCTTCAACTAGCAGAGGATACTCTAACACCAGTCGACCCAGCGAGCCAGCACACCAGCCCATTCATCAACCTGCCTAGGTCAGCGATTCCCGCTTGTCCCTCCCGGATAAATATGACCCCACCCCTTCTAAATAACGTGGCTCCCTACTACAGTGCTCCCTCTACTTTTCACACCAGATGGGAGCTCCTACCACCGAGAGGTCCAAGGTTTCCACAGTTATTTCACTGCTGACTGGGCGGGCGTTGGACTGGGCCATGGCCATTTGGGAGAGAGGAGAGGAGGAACTGGATTTGAATGAGGGGTTCGTGGCTCGGTTCAGAGGTATCTTCGATCATCCATCAGAAGGCAAAGGGGGGGGGGGCGCATACTCCAACTATGGCAGGAGGAACAGACGGCGCTCACCTTTTGGACAGAAGTAGCATCCAGTGGATGGAATGAGCCGACGCTTCATCCACTATTCAGAGGAGGACTGCATGAGGAGATTCAGACGGAACTGGCTTGTCGAGACAACAACCTCTCCTTGGATGCACTCATCACGATGGCCATCTGTCTGGATAACCTTCTTTGGGAGCGTCATCAGTCTCATCCCTGATCTTCCTCCCTCAGTGAACACTTTGAATCAGATCCTGAACCCATGGAGGTAGGGGTCAGCTGGGGCTCTGTCTCTATTGTGGTCAAGGTGGCCACCAGCTCCAGCAGTGTCCGGTACGTCCCAACTCGGGATCCACGAGAGCAGAGGGACCGTCACGTGATCTTCCACCTCCTGGGGCAGGTGTGAGAATCAACTCTTCATCACTTTCTGCCAAACCCTTTTTGGTGTCGATCGCAGTAGTTGACTGTCCCTCATGTACTGTTTCCACAGCATTAGTGGATTCTGCTGCCGCAGGGAACATTATTGACCAGACCATTGCCTCCTTTCTCAACTTCACCTCATACCCGCTCTCCTCTCCTAAACCGGTTTAAGCCCTCGATAATCGTACATTAGGTTCCGGGACCATTACACACATCACCAAACCACTCACCCTGGATTCCATCAATCAGGAGATCATCTCCTTCTTCATCACTAGTGCACCAGCTCAAAAGATCATCCTCAGCCTCCCCTGGCTTCAACGCAACAACCCCACCAATCTCATGGTCGAGGATGAAAATCACAGACTGTGCACCCAAATGCCCGTCCCCTGGGGTTTCGCGTCAGTTGAGAGTCCCGTGGTTGCCCTTCAGCCCAACTTCTACGGAGGTATACCAGGACCTGTGGAAGGTATTTTCCAAAACCCGCGCCTCCTGTCTCCCTCCTCATCGCCCCTGAGACTGTACCATCAACCTGCTTGCAGGCTCTGGGCCCCCGCCCAGAGGCATCTACCCTCTGTCGGTGGTTGAAACCTAGTACATCCATGAGGCGCTCCAACAAGGTTTCATCCGCACGTCCACTTCTCCTGCTTTGGGAGGTTTCTTCTTCGTGGCCAAGAAAGATGGAGGGTTATGCCCATGTACTGATTACAGAGGACTCAATGAAATCACCACCAAGTACCGTACCCTCTTCCGTTGGTGCTGGCAGCCATCGAACAGCTCCGCGGGGCCCGTTTTTTTGCCAAGTTGGACCTGCAGAGTGCTTACAATCTCATCCGAGAGGGGGATGAACGGATGACAGCTTTTAGCACAATGTCTGGTCCCTCTGAGTACTTGGTGATACCATTTGGCTTAGCCAATGCTCTGTCAGTGTTCCAGGCATTCGTCAACGAGGTGTTCTAGGACATGCTCGGACGCCAGGTGGTCGTGGATATCGACAACATCCTGGTTTACCCGGCTACCTTGGAAGATAACATAGCTCATGTCCGTGTAGTCCTGGAATGCCTCCTAGCTACCCAACTGTTTGCCAAGGCTGAGAAGTGCCAGTTTCATCAGGAGGCTGTCTCCTTCCTTGGTTACCAAATCAGCCCGCAAGGAGGGAAGATGGACATCAAGAAGGTAGATGTGGTCAGGTCATGGCCAGTCCCAACCACCATAAAGGGGTTACAACATTTTTTGGAGTTTGCCAACTTCTACCGCAGTTTCATCAGGAACTTCAGCTCCATCACCACTCCTCTCACCTCTCTCCTCAAGGGTAGTCCCTGTAGGTTGGTGTGGAGTCCAGCAGCTGAAGAGGCCTTCAGCCTACTGAAGGGGCATTTCACCTCCGCCCCATTGCTCAAACACCCAGATCCCATGATATCCTTTGTGGTGGAGGTGGATGCTTCAGAGGTGGGCATGGGGGCAGTTCTGTCTCAACGACAAGGTAATCCACAGGAATGATATCTGTGTGCATATTGCTCTAAGAAAATGTCTCCTGTAGAGAGGAATTGCTTTGCTGTAAAGTTGACATTAGAGGTGTGGAGACTGGCTGGAGCGCCCCAAGGACCCATTCGTCATCCTCACCGACCATAGGAACCTGGAGTATATACGGACAGCGAAGAGACTGAATTCGCTCCAAGCAAGGTGGGCCCTGTTCTTTACAAGATTTGACATCATGCTGACCTATCACCCAGGTTCAAAGAACACCAAAGCAGATGCCCTGTCCCGTCTCTAAGATTCGGGAGAGGGTCATTCCAGAATGCACCCATAATCCCTTCCTCACGAGTCGTAGCCCCTGTGGTCTGGGACATAGATCCGCCAGGCTCTGGAGAGGGAACCCGCACCCACAAGCTGTCCTCCTGAGCGCATCTACTGAATGTTCCCACAGGGATAAGGGATTGGCTGCTGACCTGGGTGTGCACAGCTGTCCCTGGTCTCATCAATCCATCTCCCCCTCTGACGGTTTCACCACCATTTTGGTGGTTGTGGATAGATTTTCTAAATCCTGTCGTCTCATTCCTCTCTCTGGTCTCCCTACTGCTCTCCAGGTTGCTGAGACTCTATTCCAGCAGGTCTTCTGGCATTATGCCTTTCCCAGAGGACATAGTCTCCGACTGTTGGCCTCAATTCACACCACAGGTATGGAGAGCACTTACGGAGAAGCGCTGGGTCATGGTCAGCCTCATTTCCGGGTATAGGCCTCAGTCCAACTGGCAGGTGGAGAGGATGAACCAGGAGTTGGGGAGGTTCCTGAGGAGTCACTGCCAGGACAGGCAGGGACAGTGGGCCCGATTCCTTCCATGGGCGGAGTACGCCCATAATTCATTACTTCACTCATCCACATGAGAGAGGCCTGTATTTTTAATCATAGGTACACTTAAACTATGACAGACAAAATGAGGGGGAAAAAATCCAGAAAATCACATTGTAGGATTTTTAATCAATTTATTTGCAAATTATGGTGGAAAATAAGTATTTGGTCACCTACAAACAAGCAAGATTTCTGGCTCTCACAGACCTGTAACTTCTTCTTTAAAGAGGTCCTCTGTCCTCCACTCATTACCTGTATTAATGGCACCTGTTTGAACTTCTTAGCAGTATAAAAGACACCTGTCCACAACCTCAAACAGTCACACTCCAAACTCTACTATGACAAAGACCAAAAAGCTGTCAAAGGACACCAGAAACAAAATTGTAGACCTGCACCAGGCTGGGAAGACTGAATCTGCAATAGGTAAGCAGCTTGGTTTGAAGAAATCAACTGTGGGAGCAATTATTAGGAAATGGAAGACATACAAGACCACTGATAATCTCCCTCGATCTGGGGCTCCACGCAAGATCTCACCCCGTGGGGTCAAAATGATCACAAGAACGGTGAGCAAAAATCCCAGAACCACACGAGGGGACCTAGTGAATGACCTGCAGAGAGCTGGGACTAAAGTAACAAAGCCTACCATCAGCAAGGGCATTGAAGATGAAACGTGGCTGGGTCTTTCAGCATGACAATGATCCCAAACACACCGCCCGGGCAACGAAGGAGTGGCTTCGTAAGAAGCATTTCAAGGTCTTGGAGTGGCCTAGCCAGTCTCCAGATCTCAACCCCATAGAAAATCTTTGGAGGGAGTTGAAAGTCCGTGTTGCCCAGCAACAGCCCCAAAACATCACTGCTCTAGAGGAGATCTGCATGGAGGAATGGGCCAAAATACCAGCAACATTGTGTGAAAACCTTGTGAAGACTTACAGAAAACGTTTGACCTCTGTCATTGCCAACAAAGGGTATATAACAAAGTATTGAGATAAACTTTTGTTATTGACCAAATAATTATTTTCCACCATAATTTGCAAATAAATTCATAAAAAATCCTACAATGTGATTTTCTGGATTTTTTTCTCATTTTGTCTGTCATAGTTGAAGTGTACCTATGATGAAAATTACAGGCCTCTCTCATCTTTTTAAGTGGGAGGACTTGCACAATTGGTGGCTGACTAAATACTTTTTTTGCCCCACTGTATGTGTTATTTCATAGTTTTGAAGTCTTCACTATGTAGAAATGTTTTTAAAATTTTGAATACAAACTTGGAATGAGTAGGTATGTCCAAACTTTTGACTGGTACTGTACATGTACAGTTGAATCCGGAAGTTTACATACACTTGAGCCAAATGCATTTAAACTCAGTTTTTCACAATTCCAGACATTTAATCATAATTCCCTGTCTTAGGTCAGTTAGGATCACCACTTTATTTTAAGAATGTGAAATGTCAGAATAATATTAGAGAGAATGATTTATTTCAGCTTTTCTTTCCTTCATCACATTCCCAGTGGGTGAGAAGTCTACATACACTCAATTAGTATTTGGTAGCATTGCCTTTAAATTGTTTAACTTGGGTCAAATGTTTTGGTTAGCCTTCCACAAGCTTCCCACAATAAGTTGAGTGAATTTTGGCCCATTCCTCCTGACAGAGCTGGTGTAACTGAGTCAGGTTTGTAGGACTCCTTGCTCGCTCATGCTTTTTCAGTTCTGCCCACAAATATTCTATGGGATTGAGGTCAAGGCTTTGTGCTGGCCACTCCAATACCTTGACTTTGTTGTCCTTAAGCGATTTTGCCACAACTTTGGAAGTATGCTTGGGGTCATTGTCCATTTGGAAGGCCCATTTGCGACCACGCTTTAACTTCCTGACTGATGTCTTGAGATGTTGCTTCAATATATCCACATAATTTTCCATCCTCATGGAGCCATCTATTTTGTGAAGTGCACCAGTCCCTCCTGCAGCAAAGCACCCCCACAACATGATGCTGCCTCTTGCAAGCCTCCCCCTTTTTCCTCCTAACATAACGATGGTCATTGTGGCCAAACAGTTCTATTTTTGTTTCATCAGACCAGAGGACATTTCTCCAAAAGGTACGATCTTTGTCCCCATGTGCAGTTGCAAACCGTAGTCTGGCTTTTTTATGGCGTTTTTTAATTTAATTTTTTACTTCACCTTTAATTAACCAGGTAGGCTGGTTGAGAACAAGTTCTCATTTACAATTGCGACCTGGCCAAGATAAAGCAAAGCAGTTCGACACGTACAACAACACAGAGTTACACATGGAATAAACAAAACATACAGTCAATAATACAGTAGAAAAATAAGTCTATATACAATGTGAGCAAGTAAAGTGAGATAAGGGAGGTGAAGGCAAAAAAAGGCCATGGTGGCGAAGTAAATACAATATAGCAAGTAAAACACTGGAATGGTTGATTTGCAGTGGAAGAATGTGCAAAGCAGAGATAGAGATAATGGGGTGCAAAGGAGCAAAATAAATAAATACAGTAGGGAAAGAGGTAGTTGTTTTGGCTAAATTATAGATGGGCTATGTACAGGTGCAGTAATCAGTACTTTTGGAGCAGTGGCTTCTTCCTTGCTGAGCGGCATTTCAGTTTATGTCGATATAGGACTCGTTTTACTGTGGATATAGATACTTTTGTACCTGTTTCCTCCAGCATCTTCACAGGGTCCTTTGCTGTTGTTCTGGGATTGATTTGCACTTTTCGCACCAAAGTATGTTCATCTCTAGGAGACAGAACACTTCTCCTTCCTGAGCGGTGTGATGGCTGCGTGGCCCCATGGTGTTTATACTTGCGTACTTGTCACGTCCTGACCTTAGTTCTTTTTGTATGTTTCTATTCTAGGTTGGTCAAGGCGTGAGTTGGGGTTGGCAGTCAATGTTTTTGTTCTATGTTGGGTATTTCTATGTGTTTGGCCTGGTATGCTTCCCAATCAGAGGCAGCTGTCAATCGTTGTCTCTGATTGAGAACCATACTTAGGTAGCCTGTTTTCCCACTCTTGTTTGTGGGTGGTTATTTTCTGTTTAGTGTATGTCACCTTACAGAACTGTTTTGTTTCTTCCATTTCACTTTGTTATTTTGTTT
This sequence comes from Oncorhynchus tshawytscha, assembly GCF_018296145.1. NCBI lineage: Eukaryota > Metazoa > Chordata > Actinopteri > Salmoniformes > Salmonidae > Oncorhynchus > Oncorhynchus tshawytscha. The sequence goes on from NC_056433.1 coordinate 52,484,104, forward strand.
TTGTGCGTTCAGTCAATAAATTATGACGGACACTTACCACGCTGCATATTGGTCCGATCCTTCTTACTCTTCCTCGGACGAAGAGGAGATTCGTTACAGTACTATTGTTTGTAGAGATGAACGTGGTACCCTCAGGCATTTGGAAATTGCTCCCAAGGATGAACCAGACATGTAGAAGTCCACAATTGTTTTCTGAGGACTCTTTGATTTTCCCATGATGTCAAGCAAAGAGGCACTACGTTTGAAGTTAGGCCTTGAAATACATCCACAGGTATACCTCCAATTGACTCAAATTATGTCTATTTGCCAATCAGAAGCTTCTAAAGCCATGACATCGTTTTCTGGAATTTTCCTAGCTGTTTAGAGGCACAGTGAACTTAGTGTATGTAAACTTCCGACCCACTGGAATTGTGAGAGTGAAATAATCTGTTAACAGTTGTTGGAAAAATCACTTGTGTCATGCACAAAGTAGATGTCCTAACCAACTTGGCAAAACTATAGTTTGTTGACAAGAAATTTGTGGAGTGGTTGAAAAACAAGTTTTAATGACTCCAACCTAAGTGTATGTAAACTTCCGACTTCAACTGTATATACCATACCCATGATCTCTCCACCACGAGCCAACCTGCACAGCTACTGTGCATTACTGTTAGGTATTGTTGCACTGTTGGGGCTAGACACACAAGCCTTTTGCTGCCCCTGCAATAACATCTGTAAATCTGTGTATGTGACTAATAAACTGTGATTTGTTATGCTAAATCTTTGATGACAACCTGCTCCACAGTGCTCAGGACCTCACACTGGGGCAAAATTCACCTTCCAACAGGACAACGACCCTAAGCCTACAGTCAAGACAACACAGGAGTGGCTTCGGGACAAGTCTCTGAATGTCCTTGAGTGGCCCAGCCAGAGCCCGGACTTGAACTCGATCAAACATCTCTGGAGAGACCTGAAAATAGCTGTGGAGCGACACTCTCCATCCAACCTGGCAGAGCTTGAGAGGATCTGCAGAGTAGAATGGGAGAGACTCCCATGTGCCAAGCCTTGTAGCGTCTTACCCAAGAAGACTCGAGGCTGTAATCGCTGCCAAAGGTGCTTCAACAAAGTACTGAGTAAAGGGTCTGAAAACGTATGTAAATTTAATATTTCCGATTTTTATTTTTACTAAATTAGCAAAAATGTATATAAACCTGTCTTTGCTTTGTCGTTATGGGTTATTGTGTGTAGATTGAAGGGGAAAAAAACATTTTATCAATTTTAGAATAAGGCTGTAACGTAACAAAATGTGGATTAAGTAAAGGGGTCTAAATAGTTTCCGAATGCACATGACCTTGTGATCACGATCTAACCTGCATAGCTACATGCTCAAACGTTCATCTTTCACGTGTGTGTGTGTGTGTGTGTGTGTGTGTGTGTGTGTGTGTGCTCATGTAATACAGTATGTGTATGCGTGTGTTTCTCCTCAGTGCAACCATCATGAAAGGCTGTCAAATTCAGCAAGACCCAAGCAAGATTTATGTCAGTCAGATGAGCTCAAGCCAATGATTTAAACCTCTGTAAGATCTATAATCTGTTAAAACAGCCTGGCTGGGCACAGGCATAGCATGAAATACAACTTGATATATGGATATGAATAAAAACCAAATCTGTTGATCACTTACTGATCTGTGCCGATAGCGCTTTATAGAGTCCAGGAGGCCTCCACTCGAAAAGATGTACGAGTCAGTGATGTACGAGTCAGTGTAAATGAAGCATTGTTAATTGAGAGGTGTTGTCCCATTTATCCAGCTAGATCCCACTACAGTCGAGCAACAGCAGTCTGGCGCTCCCTCTAACAGCAGGAGCCCTATAGCAAACAACTATTAGACCTAATTGCATTAATCTCCTCCCAACCCATTTTGAGTTACTCATTTATTTAAAAACACATTATTTTGGCCCCAGATGTACTGTATATATATTTTTTTTTAATTTCTCATGTGGTTGATTTATTCGATCTTTTCAATTTATGACTTTATGAATGTGTTCCTAATCAATCTATAAGCCTACCTTTGGTTAGTGTTTCAATATAAACCTTTTGACTAACAATGACATCAAATTTTGCCTACAGAAAATGGACAAATCCTACATTTATTCAAATTCAGGTTGCTCTCGAGACATAGCAAATCAAAGGTTGCAGTGGGACCTGTATCAGTGATTTTGACCAGATATCACCTGCAGAGATAGAGCCTCCCTTGTAGGCCTAATAGTATAAGATTATACAGCAACTGTTCTATGCATAGAATTGGGAATTAGAACTCTACTCATCATTCAGGGTAGGATGGGAAGGGCTACACCTGTTTTGAGCCCCACCTATTTTGCAAAAATAAATAATAATAAAAAAAGATGTGTTGTTTAGACACAACACCTACTCATTCCAAGGGTTTTTCATTATTTAAAAAAAAAAGTATTTTCTGAATTGTAGAATAATAGTGAAGTCACTATTAAATAACACATATGGAATCATGTAGTAACCAAAAAAGTGTTAAACAAATTCCTCAAAGTATCCACCCTTTGCCTTGATGACAGCTTTGCACACTTGGCATTCTCTCAACCAGCTTCATGAGGTAGTCACTTGGAATGCATTTCAATTGATGGTGTGCCTTGTTAAAAGTTAATTGTGGAATTTCTTTCCTTCTTAATGTGTTTGAGCCAATCAGTTGTGTTGTGACAAGGTAGGGGTGGCATACAGAAGATAGCCCTATTTGGTAAAAGACCAAGTCCATATTATGGCGAGAACAGCTCAAATAAGCAAAGAGAAACAAAATCAAATCAAATCAAATTTATTTATATAGCCCTTCGTACATCAGCTGATATCTCAAAGTGCTGTACAGAAACCCAGCCTAAAACCCCAAACAGCAAGCAATGCAGGTGTAGAAGCACAGTGGCTAGGAAAAACTCCCTAGAAAGGCCAAAACCTAGGAAGAAACCTAGAGAGGAACCAGGCTATGTGGGTTGGCCAGTCCTCTTCTGGCTGTGCCGGGTGGAGATTATAACAGAACATGGCCAAGATGTTCAAATGTTCATAAATGACCAGCATGGTCGTATAATAATAAGGCAGAACAGTTGAAACTGGAGCAGCAGCACGGTCAGGTGGACTGGGGACAGCAAGGAGTCATCATGTCAGGTAGTCCTGGGGCATGGTCCTAGGGCTCAGGTCCTCCGAGAGAGAGAAAGAGAGAATTAGAGAACGCACACTTAGATTCACACAGGACACCGAATAGGACAGGAGAGGTACTCCAGATATAACAAACTGACCCTAGCCCCCCAACACATTAACTACTGCAGCATAAATACTGGAGGCTGAGACAGGAGGGGTCAGGAGACACTGTGGCCCCATCCGAGGACACCCCCAGACAGGGCCAAACAGAACAACTGTCCATCATTACTTTAAGACATGAAACTTTGAAAGTTGCTTCAAGTGCAGTCGCAGAAAACATCAAGTGCTATGATGAAACTGGCTCTCATGAGGACCACCACAGGAAATGAAGTCCCATACTGTAGTTACCTCTGCTGCAGAGGATAAGTTCATTAGAGTTACCAGCCTCAGAAATTGCATCACAAATACATGCTTCACAGAGTTCAAGTAACAGACACACCTCAACATCAAATTTGAGATTTTTGGTTCCAACCGCCCTGAAGCATGGAGGAGGAGGTGCGATGGTGTGGGGTTTGCTTTTCTCGTGACACTGTCAGTGATTTATTTAGAATTCAAGGCACACAACCAGCATGGCTACAATAACATTTTGCATCCATACACCATCGTATCTGGTTTGCGCTTAGTGGGACTGTCATTTGTTTTTCAACAGGACAATGAACAAACACACCTCTGGGCTGTGTAAGGGCTATTTGACCAAGAAGGAGAGTGGTGGAATGCTGCATCAGATAACCTGGCCTCCACAATCACCCAACCTCAAGCCAATTGAGATTGTTTGGGATGAGTTGGACTGCGGAGTGAAGGAAAAGCAACCAACAAGTGCTCAGCATATGTGGGAACTCCTTCAAGACCGTTGGAAAAGCATTCCATGTGAAGCTGGTTGAGATAATTCCAAGAGTGTGCAAAGCTGTCATCAAGGCAATTAGTGGATACTTTGAAGAATCTCAAATATAAAATATATTTGATTTGTGTAACACTTTTTTGGTTACTACATGATTCCATATGTGATATTCAATAGTTTTGATTGTCTTCACTATTATTCTACAATGTAGAAAATAGTAAAAAAAAGAAAAAAGAAAGAAAACCCTCTCGTAGGTGTGTCCAAACTTTTGACTGGTTATTATTATTTATTTTTCTTTACATTTTATTTTGGCATTAATACGTGTTACATATAAGTTTACAAACAATGTAAAAAATTAATTTAAAAAAAGATAATTGAGATAATAAAGCCGCATACAAACATGGTCTCTTTTTTGCTTTCTTGAGTAAGGAAGCTCCAAATTGCAGGTGTTTCAGCCTAGCTTAGTGCTTTCTGTGGTGGGGCAGCCAGTGGAAAATAAGGAGCCCAGCGGTTGGTAATGTTCTCCAGTTGTCATTCATGGGGACACTACATCACTGCAAAATCTACGGTAAAGCTAAAAAATTCAAGTGCCCATCCAAGAAGGCTCAAGGTCATTGGCCACAGACAAAATTATGTCAAATTACATATTGTTAGTTGTTAGTTAGATTACTTGTTGATTATTACTGCATTGTCGGAACTAGAAGCACAAGCATTTCGCTACACTCGCATTAACATCTGCTAACCATGTGTATGTGACAAATAAAATTTGATTTGATTTGATATCTACCTTAGCTTTGATTGGACTCATCACTTCAACATCATACTTTTAAAATCTTAGCTAGCAAGCTAGACAAGCTGTCATCATGCATCAAGTCGGCAATCTACTGGCAAATCCTTTTCAATCTTTGTCATATGAAGAGAAATTATAGATAAAACGTGGCAGTGCTCATCGGCCATTGGACATAAACATTACACAACAAGATGGAAATCGTAAATTCAACAATGAGTGCTAAGGCGCCAATGCAGCCCCTGGTTCGATCCCAGGCTGTGTCATAGCTGGCTGTTACCGGGAGACCCATGGGACAGCGCACAATTGGCCCAGCATCGTCCGGGTTAGGGAGGGTTTGGCTGGCGGGAATGTCCTTGTCTCATCGTGCTCCAGCCACTTCTTGTTCGACAATGTTTCCTCCAACATTGGTGTGGCTGGCTTCCGGGTTAAATGAAAAGTGTGTCAAGAAGCCGTGTGGCTTGGCTCTCGACCCTTGCCGAGTCTGTAGGGGAATTGCAGCAATGGACAAGATCGTAACTACCAATTGGACACCAAGGTGAGTCCAAAAATGTATTGTATGCTGCTGAAAAAATTATGTAATATGCAAGGGAGATATGCATACTGTATCAAGAAAGTAAAACTCAGTGTATGTTGTGTAGTAAGCTGTTAGTAGCCCATGTGCATCACCCTAATAATTTGCTCCCTTTTCACCACATAACTTAGCCTACTGTTCTGACTTGGCGATGCACATTTAGCCTATACCTGTTTTAGAGAAATGTCATCATCGAATATTGTAAGAGCTTTCATTGTCTGCTTATATGCCCCCTGTAATGACCGACGCTGGAGATGAGAAGCAGGTACGGGGAGTCAACATTTATTCAGGAACAGACCGGTAACAAAACAGGGGGGAAGGCAGGTGTGCGTAATGATGGTGGCAGGAGTGGTAATGCTGGGAAGCCTGGCGCCTTCGAGCGCCAGGAAGGCGGAGCGGTAGCGGCGTGACACCCCTTTTATTTATCCTATGGTTCTGACTTGGTGTACAGGGAGAATTCTGTAAGAACGGCCCATGTTCTGAATTATGTTGCCGTACATTTCAAAAGTGCTAAACAAATAGTTATATTGACTATGTCTGTCCTAGCTCGCTCATTAATGTCGGAATCGAAATTACGGATTGCCTCTTATCTGCTCTTCGTCCCCTTATGCCATAGTTTGTACATCTGAATTGTCAGTAGAAACCACATTTGTTTAAGCATGTCAGCCATATCAGCAATGTTTTTTTTAAAGGCAGTAAATGAGGCTGAATGAACTGTTTCGCTGCCAGACAAGGCTCCGCTGATAGCCAGATGTAGCAGTGGTAAGCTGTTGGGACAGCTTTATGTCGGCCCTAACAGTTTGTGCAGCACCATTTGTCACCGTTATAGTGCAATTCACGTATTGTTTAGTGTTGTGTAGTGGCTTTGCTGGCATGTATCTAAATATTTTTAGGGGAGTTTGCCCCACCAAGATTTACATGCTAAAATCGGCACTGTACATGACAAGCCAGGGGTTGTACGTTTGCTTATTCTTGAACTGCAAATTGCACCTGCTCCGAGCACTTCGTTGGTGGATGATACACTGTCCCCCCCAGCTCTCTGTCTCCCTCTCCCACTGAGTCTGACTCGATAGTAGGCCTACTAGCGAGTCAGAGATGCTGAACTGGCAGTTTTTGCAGCACTGCAAGCTAAGGCATTGCCATCAGGAACAGTTTTCCCCGCACTCCTCTACTCTGGCACAGACAGATCTCTGGCTCGTTCTGGGTTCGATTCACCATCTTCTCTGAATTTTTGGACTTTGAAATGTCATCAAACTCAATTACCTTTTCTCAACCATTTTTCATTTGGCTTTCTCATGTTTCAAATTCAGCAGGAGACGACTAGCCTAGGACCTCTTCACTAGCTGACCACCACTACCAAGACCTGTGTCAAGATCAGTTATCCCACTGGCACTCCCCATAACCTCTATGTACAAATAAGCGAGCAGGTCTGGAATCAGTGTGGCAGGATATGATGATTACACAGAAGGATCACAGCACTTTTACATTATTGTCTTTCTGAGGGGTGGGAGAAATAACAAGGAGGCAACTTAATTTAACGCTGATCGCTTTTACTAGAATGTTTACAGTGTGAACAGTGAAACAATTAATAAATCATGCCGCGAGAGGTACCGGGCAAATAGATCCATTTTTCATTTTCCATTGGTTTTGTCTTGTCTTCCCACACACCTGTTTTCAATCCCATTCATTACCTGTTGTGTATTTAACCCTCTATTTCCCCTCATGTCTTTGTCAGAGATTGTTTATTGTCAGTGTAGTGTTTTTTGTATAGGTGCGCGACAGGTCTTCGTACCCATATTTGTTTACATTCATTTTTCTATTTAGTGTTATGGAGCATGTTACTTGGACATTTATTAAAAGACTCCATTTTACACTCCGTTTGATTCTCCTGCGCCTGACTTCCCTGCCACCTATACACATATATCTGACAAAAGCAGACAGTCAGCTCAAGAAAACTCCATAAAACAAGTTCACTAATTGCAGGCATGAGCCAATATTCAGGGTATTAAGCCCAAGGAATGAAACGCACACAACACGCGGGGTATTTTGAATGATTGTATATGAAGACATAGAGTGGAGAATGTGCTATTGTTCATCCAGTACATAAGCAGTCCCAAATAATAAAATGTAAACTGGCATATGATTAACCAGCTAAACATGTCAGAATCCGCTTTATTCGCTAAATACATTTGCATGTACAGGAATTTGACTGTGAAATGGTGCTGCCACAATAAACAGAATATACAGATGATAAACAGAATATACAGACAAGAAATATATACATAAATGCAGAATTTCCACAGATCCAAACAGTATTTTCACTATGAAAACTGTAATTGGCAGGTAACCTACTGGTTAAGAGCGTTGGGCCAGTAACCGAAAGGTTGCTGGTTCAAATCCATGAGTGAGGCACTGGAAAAGATTGTCTGCTTAATGACTGAAATGTAAGCAAATAAGCTAAATGATGCATATACCAGCGAGTACAGTTTTGGGATGATAGTGTAGGGTGTATAGTCTGTGGATGCAAAGTCCATAAATGAGAGGACCAGGTGGATGGTTGGTGAGGGCCATGGCATGGAGGAAGAAACTGTTCAGGTGGTGAGAGGTTTTGGTTGCGGTTGACCTGAACCGTTTGCCAGAGGGGAATTTTTGGTGGAAGGGATCGGCAATGATCTTTCCTGCACGCTTCCCTACCCTGGAGTCATGCAGGACCTCGATGGAGTGCAGGTGACAGACAATAACCCTCTCAGCAGACCGTAAAATCTGTTGCAGTGAAGGAGGAGGTGAGGATGGACTCAATGACGGTCATTTAGAACTGAATCAGTACACACAGCATTCAAAGGAGGACTGAGGACAAAACAACACCATGCATTCACCAAACATTGCACATGCATTCACCAAAACAGATTTTTGTCTGATTGGTAACTACCATTGTCTATCAATTACAGAATCCCAAAATATTTATTTTTGACATGGAAGATTTTTTGAATAGAGTCAGTAATTGAGGAGTTAAATTGCATAGGGAGTCTGATCAGATCAGATGTTACCAGCAAGCCAGAGCTATCTGTTGAAAGAGCATTCTTAACAATGTGCTAAAATATAGGGTAATTAGTGTAAGAACACTACTGTTATTTCCCACACTTATTTTATCATTCCCCTTCTTGCCAATTTTCACATTTAAAATCTGATATGCCTACTTGTGGCTTTGAAAATGAATTATATGAGGATATTTATGCCGCCATTCATGGACAGTTTTGAATAAGTCCAATAAATAAGCATTGGACGTTAAATGCTCCCGGTGTCACGTTCTGACCTTTATTTCCTTTGTTTTGTCGTTATTTAGTATGGTCAGGGCGTGAGTTGGGGTGGGCAGTCTATGTTTGTTTTTCTATGGTTTTGGGATTTCTATGTTTTGGCCCAGTATGGTTCTCAATCAGAGTCAGGTGTCATTAGTTGTCTCTGATTGAAAATCATACTTAGGCAGCCTGGGTTTCACTGTTTGTTTGTGGGTGATTGTTTCCGTGTCTTACACCACACGGTACTGTTTTCGGTTTCGGTTATTCACGTTACGTTTATTGTTTTCGCATGGCGTGTTCAGTTTGTGTTTAAATTAACAACCATGGACACTTACCACGCCGCATATTGGTCCTCCGATCCTTCTCGCCTCTCCTCTTCAGACGAAGAGGAGGAAAACCATTACATCCGCCCTCAAATATACTTTTAACATTTTCGTTTTTGCACATACTAGGCAAGGATGGTAGGGGACTCAACTCAAACGCATCACGTTTTGTCTATGTAGAGTAAGATGATGACAAGGATCTTCAACTAGTAAGCATAAATCACCTGAATGTTGATTAATTCAATTTTTCTTGAAGTTTGGGTGATTTTGAGAAATGAATTGTTTTAACAACAACATTTTCAAACACCCAGCACGTTGGAAACATGGATCAGGGGTGGCCAACCCTCCTCGAGAGCAAGTAGGATTTTCTTCCAGACCTATTTTAAAGAAATAGTTCCACCAATTACAAAATACTAAATGTTTGTGTCCTTACCTTGAAAGCAGTCTGGACAAGGAGACTGCAATCTATGATTTAGTTACCCACTGCCATCAACCATTAATATTCTTATTTCTTTTGCAGAGCCTTAAACTTCTTCGGGATCGGTGTCCATTCCACGGGACGGTTGAGCTAACGTAGGCTAATGTGATTAGCATGAGGTTGTAAGTAACAAGAAAATGCTTGTTAATCTAACTGCACTGTCCTATTTACAGTAGCTATTACAGTGAAATAATACCATGCTATTGTTTGAGGAGTGCACAATTTTGGACATAAAGTTATTAATAAACAAATTAGGCACCTTTGGGCAGTCCTGATACAAAAGACATTTACAAATGCAATGGTTCATTGGATCAGTCCGAAACGTTGCACATACACTGCTGCCATCTAGCGGCCAAAATCTAAATTGCAGCTGGGCTGGAATAATACATTAAGGCCTTTCTCTTGCCTTTTTAAGATGATGGTACAAAAAAATAATGTTTTTTTTTCTTTGTATGTATGTGTCTCATACAACTTTCCACCTGAGATCAGCAGAGTTTGATAATTTAATGTTAAAAGCATCCTGAATTCACCTCACCTGACCTGCCCTATTTTTGTAAATTTCAACCATGGTCATAGGTCTAAGCCATGTCAAAATACTTAGAATTTAAGGAAATGTCCTCTTCACATGGGAAATCTCATTCCAAGCTTTCTTCAAAATTTGTCACGAAATGTTCGACAACTTGATAGGTTAGGCAAATCATCACGAATACCCTAGAATAAAATTTGATTGGTGGGTATTTTATCCAGCTAGATTTGATCAATTTGCACCTTTTATCACCCCCACATTCAAGATAAAAATGTGTTTCTTTCTTTCTTTATCTTTAGTCAGATGGTCATTTCCCTCTTTCTCTCATCCAGTTTTGCAGTTTTAGTGCGTTGATAAATATGCCTATATTTGTAGCTAGAGAAGTGTTCCAGTGAAGTATATTATGTTTCTTTACAGATATCAGTGACCATGTGGGAAGAAGGTGACTTTATTCTACTTGCTGGAGTACGAAGACTGGGCCACAAAAACTATGTCATGTACCACGGCCGCAAAGCAAATCTTGGCCAGGGGTTTTTTCACCTGTCCAGACGTGGCATTTTGGGACGTGGGGTGTATCTAAGCCGCAAGAAGGCCAGTAGATACCCACTGGGGCTCAGCAACCACCACCAGAAGGTTGTTATCAGAGTCCTGGTCAACGTGGGCAGAGTAAACAAAGTCACCTACAAAGGTGGTCTTCAGAAGAGCTGGCATGACTAGAGTTATGACCATGTCTGGGTTCCTCCTAACTGTGGCATGGTGCACAGTGACCTGGAAAAGTACTGTGTCCGGGAAACAAACCACATCACTCTTTCAGGTACCATCTGACCAAAACCTGAAGCCACTGTACCTGGCGAGGAAACTGATAAGGAAGAAGAAGAGGAGGGAGAAGATGAGGAGGAAGAGAGTGATGATTATGAGGAAGAGAAGGTGCATTATGAGGAAGAGGAGGTGGATTATGTGGAAGAGGAGAATGTGAATTATGAGGAAGAGGAGGTAGACCATGAAGATTGGTTATGATTGGTTATACTTGATTACAAGTTGGAAGAGGACACTGAGGAAAAGTATGACGATTCTGATGAAGATGATTATTACTGTGAAAAAAAGGAGGATTATGAAGATGAGGAAGTGGGGGAGAATGAAGAAGAGATGGTAGTGAGAGGAGGATGAGTAACTTGTGGTTGTCGAACAGCCCTGCTCATATCCCTATCTGGGGCCACGTTGGAGGTACATGTGTGCAAAACAGAGTAGAGAGTAACATGTAATACACATCACATCTATCATTCCTTTACTCATGGTACATGGCAACCGCTATAAGTTACTTTCAGATGATTGTTGATTGGGATAAGTAAATCATAAACAAGAACCATTGCTGATCACGTTAGAACATACACTACATGACCAAAAATCGAACATCTCATTCCAAAATCATGGGCATTAATATGGAGTTGGACCCACCATTGCTGCTATAACAGCCTCCACTGTTCTGGGAAGGCTTTCCACTTGATGTTGGAACATTGCTATGGGAACTTGCTTCCAATCAGCCACAAGAGCATTAGTGAGGTTGGGCACTGATGTTGGGCGATTAGGCCTGGCTCGCAGTCAATGTTCCAATCCCAAAGGTGTTCGATGGGGTTCTGTGCAGGCCAGTCAAGTTCTTCCACACCGATCTCGACAAACCATTTCTGTATGGACATCGCTTTGTGCACAGGGGCATTGATGGAAGCACAGAATGGCCTAGAACGTCATAGTATACTGTAACGTTAAGATTTCCCTTCACTGGAACTCAGGGGCCTAGCCTGAACCATGAAAACAGCCCCAGATCATTATTCCTCCTTCACTAAACGTTACAGTTGACACTATGCATTTGGGCAGGTAGCGTTCTCCTGGCATCCACAAAACTCAGATTTGTTCGATGGACTGCCAGCTGGTGAAGTGTGATTCATCACTCCAGAGTACAATGGAGGCGAGCTTTACACCACTCCAACAGACACTTGGCTTTGCACATGGTGATTAGACTTGTGTGTGGCTGCTCGGCCATGGAAACCCATTTCATGAAGCTCTCGACTAACAGTTATTGTGCTGACGTTGCTTCCAGAGGCCGTTTGGAACTTGTTAGTGAGTGTTGGAACCGAGGACAGACAATTTTTACTCGCTGCAGCACTCGGAGGTCCTGTTCTGTGAGCTTGTTTAGCCTACCACTTCGTGGCTGAGCCATTTGCTCCTAGACGTTTCCACTGCACAATAACAGCACTTACAGTTGACCGGGGCAGCTCTAGCAAGGCAGAAATTTGACAAACTGACTTGTTGGAAAGGTGGCATCCTATTACGGTGCCACGTTGAAAGTCATTGAGCTCTTCAGTAAGGCCATTCTACTGCCAATGTTTGTCTATGGAGATTGCATGGCTGTGTGCTCAATTTTTTACACCTGTCAGCAACGGGTGTGGCTGAAATAGCCGAATCCACTCATTTGAATGCTTTTGTATATATAGTGTATTTAGAAAATATGTTTCTTCTTTTACATGTTTTGATTTGGTTGACTTCTGATTATTGGTTGTACTATTTACACCTGTGTTTAAGTGTCTATTTGACATTGATTTAGTATTGGTTGACTTCTAATTATTGGTTGTACTATTTACACCTGTGTTTAAGTGTCTATTTGACATTGATTTAGTATTGGTTGATTTCTCAGTACATGCTTTTTGTACCAAGTTGTTGTTAGTTTTATATTTTGATATTGGTTCAAATCTATAGATGAGCATATTAGTTAGAGTTTTTCCAAGGTCCGTATTTGCAAAACAGAAAATTAAAACCTCTTTTGATTCAATGGTTTCCCTGTGGTTCTTGCTATTTTAAGGCATATGGTTAAATGAGAGAAGTTACTGACCAGGTCTTTGAGGAAAATATAATAATAATATAATAATAATAATAATAATAATATAATAATAAGTGTGTATTATACACGTGTGAATTGGATTTAAAAAATGCATATCCCACTCCCTTGAGATACCCTCGGAGAGTTCGGTCATGGCCAGGGATCAGCCATTATTGACGGCGACCCTGGAGCGCTTAGGGTTGAGTGCCTTGCTCAAGGGCACATTGACAAATGTTTCACCTAGTCGGCTATGGGATTCGAACCAGCACCCTTTTGGTTGCTGCAGAGAGAGACATGAGAGATTCTAATTCTCCTCTTACATCCTCCCTTACATTTCATTTCAGTACAATGATTCATAGCTTGAGACTAACTTCACTAAGCTGGTTTTACTCCCATTGACAATTTTAAATCCTTTGATAAACCTGATTTAGAGAATTTGGATTGTGAACCTCATTCACAGGAGCAAAATAATTAGAGGTGGAAATCCACTTCCTCCTGGTAATCTCATTCACTACCATCTGATGTGCTGAGACCTGCATGACCAAATCCACCTCAATCCAATGTATTTTATGTGGAACCAAGCTTAGACAGTTTACAAACAGACCACATGAATCCATCCGATAACGCTGACAGGAAATGTCTGTCAAGGAGAAAAACAATCTCCATGCAGCATATAAATCCAGCCCACTGTGTGTCCACATGACTAACGTAGGACCTAATAACTGGGAACATGTCACTAAGATACAGAGAGCAAAGGATTCTGTAGATCAGAAAAACAAAATCAGCAGAGAGGCGTTACACACACACACACACACCAGGGGGAAGGAGGGAGGATGCACACTCACCCACGATTTAACAAAGCTCAAATTAAGGGGATGACTTCCAAATCATTTCACTTATTCTTCCACATCCCAGTTGTCCACTCTGTGACCCTTCCAGCCCAGTGGGCTGTATGCTGTTCAGGAATCCTCAGCCAATGTCAAACTAAATGGCCTGGGATGAACTAACATAGTGCCTCTGAACACAGCCTGTTACAGACCACTTCAAGACATCATCATCATCATCCGCCCAAAGTTATTAAAACCTGTTAAGCCTCCCCCCTACTTTTTCGGAAATTCTGTTAAAAATCGCGCAACATTTTGGCGTCCTGCTACTCAGGCCAGGAATATAGTATATGCATATGATTAGTATGTGTGGATAGAAAACACTCAGACGTTTCCAAAACTGTTTAAATCACGGCTGTGACTATAACAGAACGTCTGTTTCATCGAAAAGCGCAGGAAAATCTGATCACTGGAGATGGAAAAAAATATCCATGAGCCACTTCAACCCATTGTTAAAGGTGAACCGTATTAAATGAGGCCGAGGTTGCAGTACCTACAGCTTCCACAGGATGTATAGAGTCTTATCATTTGATTCTGATTTGATTCTTGGTAGAACCGACCAAAGGGAACCGATTCCCTCCGACCACCAACTTGAGGAATTGTCTGTGTTTTTCCGGACATTTTTTCCACACGACCAGCTATCGAATTTACATCGCCTCCTGATGATTTTTATAGCTTATTAACGTGTAGTAATACCTAAAGTTGCATTAGAAAGGTATTTCGAAGTGTTTTGTGAAAGTTTATCGTCGACTTTTTTACTTTTAAAAAATGACGTTACGTTATGAAACGCTATTTTTTTCCGTTTATCACACAGTCTTCATAGATCGATATCTAGGCTATATATGGACCGATTTAATCCAAAAAAAGACCCAGTATTGATTATGGGACATCAAGGTGTGCCAAGAAAGAAGATGGTCAAAGGTAATGAATGTTTTATATTTTATTGTGCGGTTTGTGTAGCGCCGACTATGCTAATTCTTTTGTTTACATCCCCTACGGGTCTTTTGGGGTGTTGCATGCTATCAGATAATAGCTTCTCATGCTTTCACCGAAAAGCATTTTAAAAATCTGACTCGGTGGCTAGATTCACAACGAGTGTAGCTTTATTTCAATACCAAGCATGTGTATTTTAATGAACGTTTGCGTTTTAACTAATACTATTAGCGTGTAGCGTAGCGCATTTGCATTTCCAGAGCCCTAGGTGGGACGTCTGCGTCTCAAGTAGGATCAAGAGGTTTTAATGTCAGTCAGGGGTTGATAAGTGAAAAGTGCCATTTATTTTTCACTCCTGAATTAAGTGAATTGAAATAGAATCGACCCAACCCTTGCGTCAGCGTATTCTATGATGTGGTAGTTATTGCTTGGTTAAGTGACTTACTGACAATATCTTACATTACAATAGCTTCATCATGTCACAAAAGTAACTGCACTGTAAAGCACAATCCAGCGAGTGCCTTCACCACATGGTCACAAGATTCATTATTTTGTTATGTGACTGGCTGCCCATACCTCAGAGCTCACTAGGCCCAGTGGCTCCAGTATACCACACAACTAACTGTACTGTACACTACAGCACTATCCAATTCCTGCCTTCATTCCACCACCACACAATACAGTAACAAGCTAACAAGCGGTCAGGAACTTGTGTTGGGTGATAAGCGCTGACTGGCCTGTGTCACACCCTGATCTGTTTCACCTGTCCTTGTGATTGTCTCCACTCCCTCCAGGTGTCGGTTATTTTCTCTAGTGTATTTATCCCTGTGTACCCTGACTCTCTGTGCCAGTCAACATTTCCAAGTCAACCGGCGTTTTTCCCGTTCTCCTGCTTTTTGCATTCTCCCTTTTCTAGTCCTCCCGGTTTTGACCCTTGCCTGTTTCTGGACTTTGTACCCGCCTGCCTGACCGTTCTGCCTGCCTTGACCACGAGCCTGTCTGCCTCTCTGTACCTGCTGGACTCTGATCTGGTTTTCACCTTTTTGCCTGTCCACGACCATTCTCTTGCCTAACCCTTTGGATTAATAAACATTGTAAGACTCCAACCATCTGCCTCCTGTGTCTGCATTTGGGTCTCGCCTTGTGCCTTGATAGGCCTGCTTGGGAAGAGACGACCTGAGATAGATGGATCACTTGGAACCACTTCTCCTGATGGATTGCTCATTTGCCTTTTGACACAGGAATTAATTAGGATGACCAAAGGGTCCTCTATCAAAGGGAACCCTCCATACTGTAACCCAATCAGGAATAATTGCTCGTATTTTCCACTCATCAGCTTCCTGTGTGAAGAATAGGACGATGATTTAATAACATAGGGGTTGGGGTTAGACTATTTAATGTTGTAGGGTAAGGTTTGTGACATGTGATGTAATTTCCCTCCTACTATATACCAAGAGTGTGGATATGAGGAATTCAGATCAACAATGTGCTATGAGCAGCAGGATGTGCCAGCCACTTGAGGAAAATGGAGGTTGAATAGAAAATGCTTATTTCTAACAGCCTTCACCGTGATGCTTGAGCAACAGTACTATGTGGTCATAAGGTTACAGTCACAACACACACACTTATATGGATGGACGCATTACTATGTTCCGACAGTATACCAGTTAATACCACAATCCATGAGAGTCACATATAGTAATTCCATCAAATTTAGGCCGTGGGGATATGATTTGCTATTCCTTCCTGATTTGTGACAAAATGTGTATAAAGTGACAACATACACTGAGTATACAAAACATTCTCTTTCCATGACCAGGTGAAAACTATGATCCCTTGTTGATTGGATGGTAAGTTGGTGGTTGAAGATATCCCTCTAGTGGTGTGGGGGCTGTGCTTTGGCAAAGTGGGTGGGGTTATATCCTTCCTGTTTGGCCCTGTCCGGGGGTGTCCTCGGATGGGGCCACAGTGTCTCCTGACCCCTCCTGTCTCAGCCTCCAGTATTGATGCTGCAGTAGTTTATGTGTCGGGGGGGCTAGGGTCAGTTTGTTATATCTGGAGTACTTCTCCTGTCCTATTCGGTGTCCTGTGTGAATCTAAGTGTGCGTTCTCTAATTCTCTCCTTCTCTCTTTCTTTCTCTCTCTCGGAGGACCTGAGCCCTAGAACCATGCCCCAGGACTACCTGACATGATGACTCCTTGCTGTCCCCAGTCCATCTGACCGTGCTGCTGCTCCAGTTTCAATTGTTCTGCCTTATTATTATACGACCATGCTGGTCATTAATGAACATTTGAACATCTTGGCCGTGTTCTGTTATAATCTCCACCCGGCACAGCCAGAAGAGGACTGGCCACCCCACATAGCCTGGTTCCTCTCTAGGTTTCTTCCTAGGTTTTGGCCTTTCTAGGGAGTTTTTCCTAGCCACCGTGCTTCTACACCTGCATTGCTTGCTGTTTGGGGTTTTAGGCTGAGTTTCTGTACAGCACTTTGAGATATCAGCTGATGTACGAAGGGCTATATAAATAAATTTGATTTGATTTGATTTGATTGGAAGCATTGGAGTCAACATGGGCCAGCCTCCGTTTGGAATGCTTTTGTTCATGTCCCGATTAATTGAGGCTGTTCTGAGAGCAAAATGGGGGGATGCAACTTAATATTAGGAAGGTGTTTCTAATGGCTGGTATACTCAGTGTACATATGGATGCATAAAGTACCTATTTCACCATAACACCACAGCCTTTCTGATTCATACCCATATGCAACCACTCAATCTAACCTAGAATGTGGGAGATATGAAAGGCTATTCCTCATTTATTTTGTTGTGAAACTGCCTCCAGTACAGAAGCCTAGCCTACAGTAAGACCTCGGAGCCAGCTCTAACTCCATTTCAGAAGACAATGGACAGTGGTACCTGTCTGGAGGGTTCATCTTTGCATTGGTGAGGGGGGTGCAGGGGGGAGAGGAGGAGAGGTCTACATTATGGGAGGCTAAGGCACCGGGATTGGATTGAAAATAAAACGGTTTGAATTGGATTCGAATGGAAATGGGGAGGGAGCACCACTTATGGCGCGAGATTGTAATCCATTGAGACAAGATCTCAATTGGATTTGACCAGATAGAGTGGCTGAATAAAGGTGGGAGCCTGGGGGGAACCAAGAAATCGACACAGACAATGATGTAGTGGGTGGTGGCAGCAGCCCCAGGAACCCCCCCCAGGTCTCCTGTCCTCTGCCCCCAAATCCCCCTCCTCCCACCCCACCTCCACACCCTGGCTATATTATCAGCTGCTGGCTTGGCTGCCCTCTCCCCTGCTCTCCTCTCCTCTGCATGTGGTCTCCCAATTACAGGGCTGCCTGCCTGTTTTGATTAAAGAACCAGGCTGACATCAGCTCAACATCTCCCCCACATACTGCGCTACTCTCCATCATAACAATACACCTGACCCTGCCAGTCACAGATATCCCCCCCACCATAGAGACCAAGAAAGAGAGAGATAACGAGAGAGCGAGAGAGAGCGAGAGAGAGAGAGAGAAAGAAAACGAGGCAAGTGTCTGGTGCTCCTGTCTGTCACACCATCTACAAGAGTCAGTGCAAATGAGAATTAGTTCACCTAATTGGGGGTGCTATTTGGGTCTATTTGCAGTAAATACAATTTGGCAGGGTTAAGCTTAGTGGCCTTGTTCAGGTGTCTAGATGCAGGCACAGTTGGATGTGTCATCTCCAGCTTGCACCTCTGACCCACAGGGAAGCTAAACGCTAAAAGTAAAGACCATTGGAGGATAAAATAATCGTTCTCAGAATATGTTTATGGCTCCAAAATCTCTTTGTCTAATATTAATATTTCCAAGAATAACGGATCTTTGGAAACACTATGTGCATTTGGAAAGTATTCAGACCCCTTGACTTTTTCCACGTTGTTACGTTACAGCCTTATTCTAAAATTGATTAAATATTTTTTTCCCTCATCAATCTACACACAATACCCCATAATGATGAAGCAAAACAGTTTTTTTATTTTTTATATTTGCTAATTTATTACAAATAAAAAAACGGAAATATACATTTGCATAAGTATTTAGAGCTTTTACTCAGTACTTTGTTGAAGCACCTTTGGCAACGATTATAGCCTCGATTCTTCTTGGGTATGACGCTGGAAGCTTGGCACACCTATATTTGGGGAGTTTCTCCAATTCTTCTCTGCAGATCATCTCAAGCTCCATCAGGTTGAATGAGGAGCGTCGCCGCACAGCTATTTTCAGGTCTCTCCAGAGATGTTTGATCAGGTTAAATTCTGGGCTCTGGCTCGGCGACACAAGGACATTCAGAGACTTTTCCTGCCACTTCTGCATTGTCTTGGCTGTGTGCTTAGGGTCATTGTCATGTTGGAAGGTGAACCTTCGCCCCAGTCTGAGGTCCTGAATGCTCTGGAGCAGGTTTTCATCAAGAATCTCTGTACTTTGCTTCGTTCATCTTTCCCTCGGTCCTGACTAGTCTCCCAGTCCCTGCCACTGAAAAACATCCCCACATCATAATGTTGCATCAGACCAAAAAATCTTATTTCTCATGGTGAGAGAGTCCTTTAGGTGCCTTTTGGCAAACTCCAAGTGGGCTGTCCGTCTGGCCACTCTACCATAAAGGCCTGATTGGTGGAGTGATTCGGAGATGGTTGTTGTTCTGGAAATTTCCACAGAGGAACTCTGGAGCTCTGTTAGAGTGACCATCGGCTACTTGGTCACCTCCCTCCCCCGATTGCTCAGTTTGGCTCTAGCTCTAGGAAGAGTCTTGGTGGTTCCAAACTTCTTCCATTTAAGAATGATGGAGGCCACTGAGTTCTTGGGGACCTTCAATGCTGCAAACATTTTTTGGTACCCTTCCCCAGATCTGAGCCACAATCCTGTCTCGGAGCTCTACGGACAATTCCTTCAACCTCATGACTTTGTTTTTGCTCTGACATGCCCTGTCAACTGTGAGAACTTATATAGAGAGGTGTTTGCCTTTCCAAATCATGTCCAATCAATTTAATTTACAACAGGTGGACTGCAATCATGTTGTAGAAACATCTCAAGGTATGATCAATGGAAACAGGATGCACCTGAGCTCAATTTCTCATTACAAAGGGTCTGAATACTTATGTAAATAAGGTATTTCTGTTTTTGATTTGAAATACATTTGCAAACATTTCTAAAACCTGTTTTCATTTGTTCATTATGGGGTATTGTGTGTAGATTGATAAGAAGAAAAAAATATTTAAACCATTTTAGAGTAAGGCTGTAACGTAGCAAAATGTGGAAAAAGGCAAGGGGTCTAGATACTTTTGACCCTGGACAACAGAATATGATAAAGTGAAATATACAGCTATTGAATGAATAGCCTTTGTAATATCAATGGGTTTATCAAATCAAATCATATTTGTCACATGCGCAGAATACCACAGGTGTAGACCTAGCAGTGGAATGCTTACTTACAAGCCCTTAAACAACAATGCAGTTTTAAGAAAAATACTTTAAAAAGTAACAAATAAAAGTAACAAATCATTAAAGAGCAGCAGTCAACATGATCAAGACAAAGGAGATGATTGTGGACTACAGGAAAAAGAAGACTGAGCACCGCCCCATTCTCATCGGGGCTGCAGTGGAGCAGGTTGAGAGCTTCAAGTTCCTTGGTGTCCACATCACCAACAAACTAACATGGTCCATGCACACCAAGACAGTCATGAAGAGGGCACAACAAAACCTACTCCACCTCAGATGACTGAAAAGATTCGGCATGTGTCCTCATATCCTCAAACGGTTCCACAGCTGCACCATCGAGAGGATCCTGTCTGCTTGCATCACTGCCTGATATGGCAACTGCTTGGCCTCCAACCGCAAGGCACTACAGAGGGTAGTGCGAACAGCCCAGTATATCACTGGGGCCAAGCTTCCTGCCATCCAGGACATCTATACCAGGCGGTGTCAGAGGAAGGCCCTGGAGCGCCAAGTCTAGGTCCAAGAGGCTTCTAAACAGCTTCTACCCCCAAGCTATAAGACTCCTGAACGTGTAATCAAATGGCTACCCAGACTATTTGCAGTCCCCCCCCGTAACCTTTATGCTGCTGCTACTCTGTTATTATCTATGCATAGTCACTTTAATAACTCTACTTACATGTACATATTACCTCAATTACCTTGACAAACCGGTGCCCCCGCACATTGGCTCTGATCCGGTACTCCTGTATATGCAAACTGAGGGAGACAGAGAGACACAGCTGCATGTGAGTTCTCACATTTTTCAACACGTTTTTTTACAAACAGATTTAGAGTTAGATCAACTTAAATGGTGTTGAAGCTTTTGAGACCAGCAAATGGCACCCAAATCCAGAGGCCTTGAAGCCCCCTCCTGCTGTTCAGAGACCATCTACTGGCATTTTCTACAAGAAATCTGCCTCCAGAAAAAATCTTCTCCCAGGTGGGTGTGACACCTACTCCCGCTGACTGCTGCACTGCTGTTTGGATTCCACCTGGTGATCTGTTCACCGTCTGCCCTGGTTGTCTCCCCCTGTCTGGTACAGGTATACCCACCACACTTACCCCTCTCTGTTCACCGTCTGCCCTGGTTGTCTCCCCCTCTCTGGTACAGGTATACCCACCACACTTACCCCTCTCTCCCAAGCTTTCGCTCGCCTCCAGCACACAGGTACTGTTGGGGTGAGGGACTCTGAACTCACAATGGCTAGCTCCAAGTTGTTATATTTTTTTTCTTGTGCATTTTGCTATTTTGCAATTTGCCTCATGACTCCTGCATGCTTTGTTGACTATGAACTTTCTTGTTTACCCAACCATGGGACAGACTATGTTTGTTCCCACACTCGGGACTCTGACTCTCTATTGGTTACACAGACTCTTGGCCTCCCATCCTATTCTAACCACCTCTCGCTGGCTTTGTATTCATGTTACCTGGTGAAATTTCTGTATAATATGATATTGTTGCCATCTAATGCACATTCAGATGTCACAAATCAACAGTGCAGCTCTCCCTGTCCTCCCTGTCCTCCCTACCGTGCATTGATTGTATTACTGTTCATGATATCTGGAAATGTGCATTTACACCCTGGCCCATCTACTGTTGCTAGCCCCAATTCTCTGATATCTGTTTCACGGATTTCTGCTCTCGTAAAAGCCTGGGTTTTCTGCACGTTAACACTGGAAGCTTATTACCTAAAATGGATCAATTGAAAGTGTGGGTTCACAGCTCCAATCCAGATGTGTTAGTCATTACTGAGACGTGGTTAATTAAGAAAGAGTGTTTTGAATACTGATGTTAACCTTTCTGGTTATAACCTTCCAAAGGTGGGGGAGTGGCAATCTTTACCAAAGATCACCTTCAGTGCTCAGTTGTCTCCATCAAGTCTGCCCCCAAACCATTTGATTTGCTGGTATTAAGCATTCAGCTTTCAAATAGCTCTTCGTTGACTGTTGCTGGGTGTTATCGTACCCTACCTGCCCTAAGCTCTCTCCTGACCCCTTACACAAAGTCTGAATTTGTCCTACTAGGTGACCTAAACTGGGACATGCTTAAACCACCTGACCAAGTCCTAAAGCAATGGGACTCCCTAAATCTTTCTCATATTATTACCAATCCCACAAGGTATGACTCAAAACACCCAGAAAAGGCCACTCCCCTCAATGTTATCCTCACAAATAATCCTGATAGGTATCTGTCTGGTGTTTTCTGTAATGACCTTAGTGATCACTGTTTTACAGCCTGTGTTCGTAATGGCTGCTCAGTGAAACAACCTGTCCTGATTAGTCATAGACGCTTGCTAATAAACTTTAATGAGCAAGCCTACCTTCATGACCTGGTCTCTGTAATTTGGTATAGAATCAGCTTCATTCAAATCAAATCAAATCAAATGTATTTATATAGCCCTTCGTACATCAGCTGATATCTCAAAGTGCTGTACAGAAACCCAGCCTAAAACCCCAAACAGCAAGCAATGCAGGTGTAGAAGCTTCATTCCCTCTGTCGAAGAGGAGGTTTTCAGTGATATTGTTAACAAACACACCCCCATAAAGAAAATGAGAATTAAAAACAGGTTCTGTCCCTGGTTCGACCGTGATCTTGCAGAGTTACTCCACCTCAAGAATCGCATTTGACGAAAGGCTCAGCACACACATACTCAGGCTGACTGGCTCTCGTTCACGCATATGAGAAATAAGTGCACTACCCGGAAGGCCAAAGAGAGTTACTTTAAGGAGCAGTTCTCTCTTTCTCTGTGGGTCTAACCTCAAGAAGTTCTTGAAAATGGTTAAAGACCTGGAGAATAAACCCTCCTCCTCACAGCTGCCCATGTCCCTTAAAGTTGATGATGTGGTTGTTACTGACAAGAAGCACATGGCTGAGCTTTTTAATCACCACTTCATTAAGTCAGGATTCCTATTTGACTCAGCCATGCCTCCTTGCCTGTCCAACATTTCCTCATCTCCCACCCCTTCTAATGCGACTAGCCCCGATGCACCTCCCTCTTTTCCCCCTGCCCAGCTACAAAGTTTCTCCCTGCAGGCGGTCACTGACTCCGAGGTGCTAAAGGAGCTCCTTAAACTGGACCCCAAAAACCCATCTGGGTCAGATGGTTTAGACCCTTTCTTCTTTAAGGTTTCTGCCCCTATAGTTGCCAAGCCTATCTTTGACCTTTGTAACCTGTCTCTTCTCTCTGGGTGTCACGCCCTGACCATAGAGAGCCTTTTAATTCTCTATGTTGGTTAGGTCGGGGTGTGACTAGGGTGGGTAATCTATGTTGTTTTATTTCTATGTTGGCCTGGTATGGTTCCCAATCAGAGGCAGCTGTTTATCGTTGTCTCTGATCGGGTATCAGATTTAGGCAACAATTTCCCCACTGTGTTTTGTGGGATCTTGTTTATGTGTAGTTGCCTGTGAGCACTCCATAGCTTCACATATCATTTGCTTTTTATTGTTTTGTGCGTTTCAGGTCAATAAATATGTGGAACGAATGTTCTTACGACGATCGTGACACTGGGGAGGTTCCCATTGCTTGGAAGGTTCCCATTGCCTGTCTCTTCTCTCTGGGGAGGTTCCCATTGCTTCCCATTGCTACCTCTCTCAAAAAGTGCAGTGTATAAAGTCAGAAAATCTGCTGTCTCAGCCACTGCCTTTCATCAAGGGAGAACCCCAAGGCTCAATCCCAGGCCCCACGCTCTTCTCAATTTACGTCAACAACATAGTTCAGGCTATTGGACCAGGTCTCTCTTAAAAAGAGATGTTATCTCAATGAGAAAAACCTGTATAAATAAAGGTAAAATTATTATTTTGAAAAATAGGAAGATCTCTCATCCATTTATATGCAGATGATACAGTCTTATACTCAGGTGGCCCCTCCCCGGATTTTGTGTGAAATGCTCTACAACAAAGCTTTCTCAGTGTCCAAAAAGCTTTTTCTGCCCTTAACCTTGTTCTGAAACTAAAGTTGTGTGGTTTGGTAAGAAGAATGCCCCTCTCCCCACAGGTGTGTTTACTACCTCTGAGGGTTTAGAGCTTGGGGTAGTCACCTCATACAAGTACTTGGGAGTATGGCTAGACGGTACACTATCCTTCTCTCAGCAAATAACAAAGTAGCTGGCTAAAGTTAAATCTACACTTGGTTTCCTCTATCGTAATCACTCCTCTTTCACCGCAGATGCCAAACTAACCCTGATTCAGATGGCCATCCTACCCATGCTAGATTACGGAGACTTAATTTATAGATCGGCAGGTAGGGTGCTCTCAAGCGGCTAGATGTTCTTTACCATTCGGCCATCAGATTTTCCACCAATGCTCCTTATAGGACACATCACTACACTCTATACTCTTCTGTAAACTGGTCATCTCTGTATAAGTGTTGCAAGACCCACTGGTTGATGCTTATTTATAAAACCCTCTTAGGCCTCACTCCCTCCTATCTGAGATATCTACTGCAGCCCTCATCCTCCACATACAACACCCGTTCTGCCAGTCACATTCTGTTAAAGGTCCCCAAAGCACACACATCCCTGGGTCGCTCGTCTTTTCAGTTCGCTGCAGCTAGCGACTGGAACGATCTGCAATAAACACTCAACCTGGACAGTTTTAACTCAATTTCTTCTTTCAAAGACTCAATCATGGACACTCTTAATGACAGTTGTGGCTGCTTTGCGTGATGTATCGTTGTCTCTACCTTCTTGCCCTTTGTGCTGTTGTCTTTGCCCAATAATGTTTGTACCATGTTTTGTTATGTTGTGCTGCTGCCATGTTGTGTTGCTACGATGTTGTTGTCATGTTGTGTTGCTACTATGCTGTGTTGTCATGTGTTGCTGCCATGCTATGTTGTCAAATATTTGTCAAATCAAATTATATTAGTCACATACGCTGAATACAACAGGTGTAGACCTTACAGTGAAATGCTTAATTATGAGCCCCTGTAACAGTATAGCTTCCGTCCCTCTCCTCGCCCCAGGGACCCTCTGCACACATCGACAACTGACATCCACGAAGCATCGTGCCACAAAAGCCCTTGCAAAGAACTACTTCAAGGTCTCAGAGCGAGTGATGACACTGATTGAAACACTATTAGTGCGCACCACCGCTAACTAGCTAGCCATTTCACATCGGTTACACTCATCCCCCTTTTGACCTCCTCCTTTTCTGTAGCAAACAGTGATCCGGGTCAACAGCATCAATGTAACAGTATAGCTTCCGTCACTCTACTCGCCCCAAGCTGGGTTAGAACCAGGGACCCTCTGCACACATCAACAACAGCCACCCTCGAAGCATCGTTACCCATCGTGCAACAAAATCCACAGCTCTTGTAGAGCAAGGGGAACAACTACTTCAAGGTCTCAGAGCGAGTGACGTCACCGATTGAAACACTATTAGCGTGCACCACCGCTTACTCGCTAGCCATTTCACATCGGTTACACACCTAACCAACAATGCAGTTTTTAAAAAATGTGGATAATACTAAGAGAGAACAGTAACAAGTCATTAAAGAGCAGCAGTTAAAAACAATAGCGAGACTATTTACTGGGGTGTACCAATACAGAGTTGATGTGCGGGGGCACCGGGTTAGTTGAGGTAGTACGTACATGTAGGTAGAGTTATTAAAGTGACTGTGCATAGATGACAGAGAGTAGCAAATGGTGTAAAGAGGAGGTGAAAGTTTTAGGGTCTTCCTCTGACACCGCCTGGTATAGAGGTCCTGGATGGCAGGAAGCTTGGGCCCGGTGATATACTGGGCCGTACGCAATACCCTCTGAGTGCCTTGCGGTCGGAGGCTGAGCAGCTGCAGTACCTCGGAGGCCGAGCAGTTGCCATATCAGGCAGTGATGCAACCCATCAGGATGCTCTCGATGGAGCAGCTGTAGAACCTTTTGAGGATCTGAGGACCCCTGCCGAATCGTTTCAGTCTCCTGAGGGGGAATAGGTTTTGTCATGCCCTCTTCACAACTGTCCTGGTGTGCTTGGACCATGCTAGTTTGTCGGTGATGTGGACGCTAAGGAACTTGAAGTTCTCAACCTGCTCCACTACAGCCCTGTCGATGAAAACGGGGGGTGGGAGTCGATCCTTGTTTTCCTGTAGTCCACAATCATCTCCTTTGCCTTGATCATATTGAGGCAAAGGTTGTTGTCCTTGCACCACATGGTCAGGTCTCTGACCTCCTCCCTATAGATTGTCTCGTCATTATCGGTGATCAGGCCTACCACTGTTGTGTCATCTGCATACTTAATGATGGTGTTGGAGTCGTGCCTGGCTGTGCAGTCATGAGTGAACAGAGAGTACAGGAGGGGACTGAGCACACACCCCTGAGGGGCCCCCGTGTTGAGGATCAGCGTGGCGGATGTGATGTTACCTACCCTTACCACCTGGGGGAGGCCCGTCAGGAAGTCCAGGATCCAGTTGCAGAGGGAGGTGTTTAGTCCCAGGGTCCTTAGTTTACTGATGAGCTTTGAGCACACTATGGTGTTGAACGCTGAGCTGTAATCTATGAATAACATTCTCACATAGGGGTTCCTTTTGTCCAGGTGTGAAAGGGCAGTGTGCAGTGCAATAGAGATTGCATCATCTGTGGATATGTTGGGGCGGTATGCAAATTGGAGTGGTAGGGTTTCTGGGATAATGGTGTTGATGTGAGCCATGACCAGCCTTTCAAAGCAGTTCATGGCTACAGACATGAGTGCTACGGGTCGGTAGTCATTTAGGCAGGTTACCTTAGTGTTCTTGGGCACAGGGACTATGGTGATCTGCTTGAAACATCTTGGTGTTACAGACTCAGACAGGGAGAGTTTGAAAATATCAGTGAAGACACTTGCAGTTCGTCAGCGCATGCTCGGAGTACACATCCTGGTAATCCGTCTGACCCTGTGGCCTTGTGAATGTTGACCTATTTAAAAGGTCTTACATCGGCTGCAGAGAGCGTGATTACGGAACAGCTGATGCTCTCATGCATGTTTCAGTGTTACTCGCCTCGAAGCGAGCATAGAAGTAATTTAGCTCGTCTGGTAGGCTTGTGTCACTGGGCAGCTCTCGGCTGTGCTTCCCTTTGTAGTCTGTAATAGTTTGCAAGCCCTGCTACATCGATGAGCATCAGAGCCGGTGTAGTATGATTCGATCTTAGTCCTGTATTGACACTTTGCCTGTTTGATGGTTCATCGGAGGGTGTAGCGGGATTTCTTATAAGCTTCCGGGTCAGAGTCCCGTTCCTTGAAAGCGGCAGCTCTAGCCTTTAGCTCAGTGCGGATGTTGCCTTTCAATCCATGCCTTCTGTTGGGGTATATTCGTACAGTCACTGTGGGGGCGACGCCATCAATGCACTTATTGATGAAGCCAGTGACTGATGTGGTGTAGTCCTCAATGCCATCAGAAGAATCCCAGAACATGTTCCAGTCTGTGCTAGCAAAACAGTCCTGTAGTTTAGCATCGGCTTCATCTCACCACGTTTTTATTGAACGAGTCACTGGTGCTTCCTGGTTTAATTTTAGCTTGTAAGGAATCAGGACAAAATTATGGTCAGATTTGCCAAATGGGGGGTGAGGGAGAGCTTTGTACGTGTCTCTGTGAGTGGAGTAAAGGTGGTCTAGAGTTTTTTTCCCCTTGGTTATACATTTAACATGCTGATAGAAATTTGGTAAAACATTTGGTAAAACGGATTTAAGTTTCCCTGCATTAAAGTCCCCGGCCACTAGGAACGCCGCCTCTGGATGAGCATTTTCCTGTTTGCTTATGGCGGTATACAGCTCATTGAGTGTAGTCTTAGTGCCAGCAGCGGTCTGTGGTGGTATGTAGACAGCTACGAAAAATACAGATGAAAACTCTCTAGGTATATAGTGTGGTCTACACCTTATCATGAGATACTCTACCTCAGGTGAGCAAAACCTTGAGACTTCCTTAGATATCGTGCACCGGCTGTTGTTTACAAATATACATAGACCGTTACCCTTTGTCTTACCAGAGGCTGCTGTTCTATCCTTCCGATGCAGTGTATAACCCGCAGCTGTATGTTATTCATGTCGTTGTTCAGCCACAACTCGATAAAACATAAGATATTACAGTTTTTAATGTCCCGTTGGTAGGATATACGTGCTTTGAGTTTGTCAAATGTATTTTCCAGCGGTTGTATGTTGGCCAATAGCACGGATGGCAAAGGAAGATTAGCCACTCGTCGCCTGTTCCTCACAAGGCACCGCGATCTCCTTCCCGCGAAATCTCTCCCTCTTTCTCCTGCTCTTTTCGGTCATAAGAGTCAGTAGCAGCAACATTATGTACAAAATCATTTACAAAAAATGTGAAAAAAATCAAAAATAGCACGGTTGGATAAGAGCCAATAAACTGGCAGCCATCATCTCCAGCACCATTATGGTTGTATAACTAAAAGGATGCTCTACAGTCAGTATTTGATCACAATCCTGCATCCTTCATTGCTAACAATGGCACAGAGAGTACAACACTACAGCGTTATGATACTATCAATGTTTATATGTCCATGTGCTAGTCTCGCATAATACAGGGTGCATAACTCTACATGTTTCCATGACTCCACTTCTAGCCCTCTAGTAGAGATATCCTTTGTCCTATTTGGCTTACAAAATCTGCATAAAACAAATGTAAAATCTGACTCAACAAACTTCACCCTGGATGTTGCAGATTTGCTGATACAAATCCATACGTGTTAGAGAATTTCATGCCTCAAGTGTTTATCTTGCACCTAGTGTGTGGGCATGATCATGCCTTCTTTGCAAGCGAGGTTCCACTTCTCAAGGACATGTTGAGCAAATCTAATCAGAATACATTGTGGCTACATTATGCACATATGCTATCAAGACTTTAGGACATATGTAAGCAAAGCTTTAGGACATCAGAGTTGCACATGGGGAGAGGAGGATAGGAGAAGAGAACATGAAGAAATGAGAGGATGTACTAACACCTGCAGTAGGTATCTCAAGTCATGGTCACTGAGAGGGGCAAAAGACATATCTCAGAAGGGATTCAGCTCCTCCCTTTGGGATCAATGTTAGCACTCTCAATTGGCAGAATTGGCTGTGACAGAGGAACCTTTCGATTGCAAATGCTTAAAACATCAGGAACAGGCAGCGATCAGCACGTTAAATTAGGCTTATATCAAAACCTCCACTTAGTTCCAGATGGATTGATGTTCCCATAACATCCAGGTGCTATTCACCAAGCATGAGATCAAGACTAGATCCCCATAACAACCTCCATGACCTTAACATAAAATGCTATGCTGTACATGTAGGTGTAGGTATATTTCAGCTAGATCCCCCAGTGTAGAGTTTCTGTAGAGCTCCTGGCATTCCGACTGGTCCTATTTCTCCCACAGATGTCAGCTGAGGATAAGGTATATCCTGTGGCCGTCCAACCACATCATGAACATGTGGGGATTCTAGTCTGCTGGAGCGTGAAGTTAGAGTTAGAGCAGCCATACTTCATAAATCCTGCACATGCACTGCTTTTCTTCAGGGAAAAGGGAGGGGAAAGGGGATAGATACCTAGTCAGTAGCACCACAGAATGCATTCAACCAAATTGTGTCTTCCGAATTTAACCCAACCCCTTTGAATCAGAGAGGTAGGGGGGTTGTCACGACATCGGCGACTATGGAGCAGTTGTTGTTAGGTGTTAACTGCCTTCCTCAAGGGCAAAACGGACACCTTGCCAGCTCTGGGATTTGAACCAGCTACCTTTCGGTTTCAACCTTTCAGTTTACTGGCTCAACCCAGCAAACACACCCAGGTTGGCACCGTAGGGGTCTTCTTTGGGCTGTAATAAAGGCCCGCCTTGGGCTACATGCACTGGGCCTGTGGGTTTTTGCTCATGGCCCCTAATTGCTGGCCCTGTGCTGGCAGCCATTATTTATCCCCAAGTAAGCGTGGGCAGCCCAGTACCAGCCCACAAGAAGCCCTTATGTTATTTCGCCTGCCCTCATTGGGCCCATTATGGTCCAAATGAAAGTTTGATGGCCGAGTGATAAATTCCCAAATATTACCCGCATTCTACCCAAACAGCTGCAGTAAATCTGTTAATTTTGCAGGTATAAAATATATATTAAGTCCCAAAAATTGTATAAATATTTAATTTATATCACGTTCAAATTCAATATTATCAATATTAAATAACAGTTAAGTACCTCAGGGTACTTATATCCAGTACTAATATCCAGTAAATACAATACAATTAAAAGGGCAAGATCTTCTAACAATTAGCTAATATAATAAAATGAATATAAATATACAATAGTTTCCCAGAGAAATAACAAGCATAACATTCTGAGTAGTATATAAGACTTGAATGGAGTCTTCAAATATTCATGAAGAAAGTGTGTTTACAACTTCAACATGCACAACATTCACATTTCATTAACATAACATGAACATTCCATGGTTTAAATATACAGAGACACACCACAGACAATTACAAACACATCACCTGCTGGACAGAGTATACAGAATGTATGATTCTCATCTATACTCTGTCCAGCAGCTGGGAGAGCTGACAGACAGTTTCTCAGGCTGTGTTCACGTCAGAAAAAGCTGAGGTTCAATGTGGGGCTAAAATGTAAACACAATCCCCATTTTGACCTTGAGCTTGGGTCTGGCAACCAAACGTTTAGACGTGAACCTCATGGACTAGGCTGATACTGGGTTGTTACGTATCTGTACACAGACAGCCGCCGAGACAAAGTTGTTCCAGTGTTCTCTCTCTCCATGTTCCTCCTTTGACCCTACTGTTTCTCCTTTGACCTCTACTGTGTAGCAAAATCTCATCTTTGCTTGTGCTCCCCTTGCTCTCTTTCAGCTGAGTGTGCAGTTAGCTCTCCCATTGGAGTCTTTCTCAGTATGTTAGACTAGGTGATATTTAGGTGAGTTGGAGTGATGAAGAGCCACCGCATTGACAACTCTGCAGTGAGAACCACACAGTCACCCACTTGAACTATACCCTCTGTTAGAGTGAGACCAGTCTCTTTTAGGGTATGGCATAGCCCAACCTGACCTCAATCAGGTTCGTAACAGTGTACGTTAATCTATGCCCATCAATTCTGAATCATATTTGTGTAATATTTTACGACACATGGTCCACAGATGCTGCTAAAACTTGGTTTCGGAAAAACATTCCTGCACTTAAATATGAACGTGCATATGATATTTACAATATTATACACATATACACTAACCCTATATGAAAATAAAAATATGAATATACTATTGTAAATATATGCACAGATAGTTTTTTTTCGAAACCAAGTTATTTGCCATGTAGAGACCATGTGTCATAAAATATTACACAGAATGTGTAGGTTTACCTCCAGCTGTTGCCCTTGCAAAATATGATACGAAATTGAGGGACATTGATTAACGCGTTACGAACCCAGGTCAGTTTTGATGGTCAGTGAGTGTGGGGTTTGTAGTTGATTTAGAATTGGTACTGTAGTAGAAAGGTAAATAATGATTGTTGGAAAAACACTCTTCCACCACAGTAGCTACGTCACAATAACTGCCATACAGTCACTCGGTTCTATTACCTTGTAAATGCACAGAAAACGTTAGAATAGCTAGCTAACTGCTTCTCATACTACATACCCAACAACAGCACTAACACAGACCACTACTTCTCATACTACACACCCAACAACAGCACCACACTCATTAGGAACTACCACTTACGTTTTCACACACTAACTAGTAACTGCCTGACCTCACTCTCCAAATATACTACCTGCCCTAAATTCACAAACCCACTCATTACGTAACTCGTCAATAACAAAACTACCCCTCTATATACAACAATTTTAATACTTTTTTTACTACCAATTCTAAATCTACCAAACCCACATTCAGTCACTAAGCTATACCCTAAAATAGACAAGTCTCACACTAACAGAGGTTATAGTTCAAGCAGGTGACTGTGTGGTGCTCACTGCAGAGTTGTCAGTGAGGTGGCCTGTAACAATGTGCGCTGAGAGTCGGGAAGCAAGTTCAGGGAGTGAGTGTTTTAATAAAATACGTGGAACATAATACAAAACGAAAACCTCGAACAACACACAGACATGAAACAGAAACAATGACACCTGGGGAAGGAACCAAAGGGAGTGATATATATAGGGCAGGTAAGCAAGGAAGTGATGGAGTCCAGGTGAGTCTGATGATGCACAGGTGAGCGTAACAATGGTGACAGGTGTCCGACATAACGAGCAGCTTGGTGACCTAGCCGGAGAGGGAGCACACATGACATGGCCCTTCACTCACTCCAACTCACCTGCAATCTAACGTACTGAGAGAGACTAATGGGAGGAGCTACACACTCAGACAAGACAGGTGAAAGAGAGCAAGGGGAGCAAGCAAATCTGAGATTTTGGTACAAAGTTGAGTTCACACAGGAGAAAGAGTAGGGGCGGAAAGGTGGAGAGCGATCACTGGAACTACTTTATCTCAGAGGCTGTCTGTGTACAGGTACGTAACAGCACTGTATCAGCCTAGTCCATGAGGTTCACGTCTAAACGTTTGGTTGCCAGACCCAAGTTTAATGTCAACTCATCTACACCAGTCCACTCTCGCATAGCAAATCTTTTGAGCTCACTCTTCCCCAAAGTCTTGTGTCTTTTGCCTCAGATGTCTTTCAAACTGCTCCTTGCGTCCACCTGCACGGTCACGTGAGTTACTCAACCAGATCTTGGTCTCCTCTTCAACTGTTGCATCTTGAGGCCTGGGTTGGATAGGGCTTTTCCTGACTGCATCTGAAAAAATAAATAAACTCACCCCCCACCCACATATAAGCAGCATGTGTATAACGGCAAACAATCAACATTCACTTGGAGGCCAATGGTGTTTTGGGCAATGCTGACGAGGCGGCTGGATAATGTCTTGAGATAAAACACAATGGCAAAATGTAAATACTCGCCACCCTTAATGGTTTGGAAGTTGGATTCTATTTTTGCCGTTTGTAGGACAGTATGAGCTTGCTTTGGTAGATTTGGATGGAATTCCTTCAGCACACCAAAAATATCTGTGGTATATCATTTCTCAATGCCCACTCACATAGCACTTTGCATAACTTTGCAGAATTATTATCTTCCTCTTCTTCCACATCAAAGCTGTCACTTGTCTCATCACTATGGTCACCAACAAGATTTTCATCAAAAGAACTTAAGCAGTCCAGATACACATCATCTTCTTCATGATTAGGCTCCTCGTGGAGATTCAATTCCGGATGAACATCTTCTAACACTTGAGAATCATTAATATCCTCTAGTGAAGATGGTGAATTGGCAAACGATTGGAGTATTCTTAATCTTAAGGATCCGCCCCTTTTTTTCAATTTTCGCTTAAAATTATATACCCGAATCTAACTGCCTGTAGCTCAGGCACTGAAGCAAGGATATGCATATTCTTGGTACCATTTGAAAGGAAACATGTGGAAGATTGTGGAAATGTGAAAGGAATGTAGGAGAATATAACAAAATAGATGTGGTAAAAGATAATACAAAGAAAAAAACCAACCATTCTTCTGTATTTTCTGTACCATCAACTTTGAAATGCTAGAGAAAGGCCATAATGTATTATTTCATCAGTGTATGTGCAAAGTTTTAGACTGATCCACTGAACCATTGCATTTCTGTTCAAAATTTTGTATCAAGCCTGCCTAAATGTCCCTAATTTCTTTATTAACAACTTTTCATGTTCAAAATTGTGCATTCTCCTCAAACACCATGGTATTCTTTCACTGTAATACCTACTGTAAATTGGACAGTGCAGTTAGATTAACAAGAATCTAACCTTTCTGCCAATATCAGATATGTCTATGTCCTGGGAAATTTTCTTGTTACTTACAAGCTCATGCTAATCGCATTAGCCTATGTTAGCTCAACCGTCCCATGGAAGGGACGCTGATGCTGAAGAAGTGCGCCTTCGTTTCGTCCAATAACTTCTGCCAGACATAAATGCCTTTGGACAGCCACTATTACTGCAAGTCAATTATGCTTCAGATAAACTGTCACGATCGTCGTAAGAAGCGGACCAAAGCGCAGCGTGGTATGAATGCATCATTTAATAGATGACAAAAACACGAAGTAAACTGCACAAAAACAAACAACCGTGAAGCTATCATAAGAACTGTGCTGACACAAGCAACTAACATAGACAATCACCCACAAACAAACAGTGAAACCCAGGCTACCTAAGTATGATTCTCAATCAGAGACAACTAATGACACCTGCCTCTGATTGAGAACCATACTAGGCCAAAACATAGAAATCCCAAAATCATAGAAAAACAAACAGACTGCCCACCCCAACTCACGCCCTGACCATACTAAATAATGACAAAACAACAGAAATAAAGGTCAGAACGTGACATAAACTGACTAAATTCAGAGGATGACTGACCTTAACTCTGAGGCTTTTGTTCAGTGTAGGTTACAGCAAATCTGTGAAAAAATAAGAAGTGAACCAGTGTGGTATAAGTGAAGAATGTGGGTTAAGTATACAGGATATGGTACAGCTAAATTATGGAACCATCATTTGATAGATGACTGTTAACGTAAACCCACCCCATTCCGTACAAATGTGCACAACCGCAACATTCAAACAAGGCTACAGAGAAAACGAATGGGACTGTAGCGACTGTGTTGACGTCAAAATCGGGGGTGTGAACTAGGTTTCCATTCAAGCATTGATCAATATGGTAACGGCTCTATAGTATTGGAGAAAAGTTGAGAAAACTGACCATCCGTTACATCTTGATGTGTCATGTCGTAAAGTACAGCACGCATAAAGCAACTATTTCTGTCTTACAATCTCTCTCCACCAGGTGTAGCACTTCTATCATCCTTTAAAAACAAGAAATGGACAGTGACGGGTTAAGGGGGGGATACCTAGTCATTTTTTTCATCATCATTGCATGCGATCATTATTCTCAAAGCCGCTGTTTCCTTCTAAGATCACTTTAGCACCGCCCTAAAAACCAGATTCAAATTGGACACAAACCTTCAAATAGGTATGTAATGACACATTATATAAACTCTTTATAGTGTTTTATTTACATTTTAGAGGCGATAAGGTGATAAGTTGGACAGATCGAGTGAAAAAAAGCCATTTTCTCCTTCTCACTATCACGCATTAGTTTCGCTTCCCCACCCACCATTTAAAAAAAGACCCGACGGGGCTCATTGCCTGCTTGAATTATGCAGGAACGGGCAGCGTTTAGGTCATGTAATTGATTCTGTTGGAAAGGGGAGAAATTGTGCTTTACAATGGTATTGACATTACAGTTGATCTGGAAGTATTATGTTTTTGGGGCACTAAAATAAGGGCAATTGTACGGACCAAGGCGATGTACGAGTTTACGTTACTTGCCTTGCAAAAGTTATACAGTTACACATTCAATTGAAAAAGTTACAGTTACACAATTTTACTGTATCCAAATTAGCTAGCTAACTATTGAATATCACCACAGAAAAGTATGTTGGCAACTAACTTGCTTAGCCAGTCAAGTTAGAAATGCACACATCTAGATGCTAGCCTGTGGTAACGTTAGACCAAAGCCAGTAACCTTAGATAGCAACCTAGTACATAGATGTATAAGCTCACTCCCTTGCACTAGATGTGTACATTTTCATCGTAAGTTAGTTATGCCCCCTTTCATATATGTTACTTAGCTACCTACTTACTGTACATGAGTCTTATTAGCCAAGCAATTTTAGTCAATTTAGGCTTTGTAATATTTGTATGCTAATTGTGAGCTAGCGTGGCTAACGCACTAACGTAAGCTAACATCATAATGGCTATAACCAGAAGTTAACTTTGGGTAAGTGACTGATTTTCGGACCTATGTTGACGGTTTAGCTTTAAAATACGTACCTTTGCGTTGAAACAGGTTGGGTTGAAACAGCGAATTCGCTGATAATTGACTTACTTTTGTAAAACGGCCACACAGTCAACATTAAATAACTTCAACATATTGCTAACGTTAGCCTAGCTAGTTAACATTAGCTATTCTAGCTCTTGCCACATTAGTTTTGTTGGCCAGACAAGCAATATTACCATCGGTAAAATATTCAAACCATTTAGTTTAGGTAGTTTACCTGTTTACTAATTAAACAAATAACGTTTTATTCACAAAACAAGTAACGTTAACAAATGTTATGGCTGAGCCGATTGGTTACCTGTCAGTTTGTGAAGTCGGCTGTTCCCTCAATAAAAAACATTCACATTTAAACGCAGGCTCGCGTACGTCTTCACTGAGTGCAGGTCCAATCCCAACCTCTCAGTGGTGGCCCAGAATGTTCGACCGCGAGGGGCCACTGATGGCTGATTTTGGGATATCTCAGCCCCAAAATGCTCCGCTCAGTCATATTTGCTGGGAACGCTCTTAACCGCTAGCCTAGAGGAATAAAGGCACAATTATCCACACAAGACTCATCTTTTTCACAACACAGAGTCAAAACATTTCATTATAAAGCTAAACTGTGAAGCGCCTT
Organism: Oncorhynchus tshawytscha; assembly: GCF_018296145.1. Taxonomy (NCBI): domain Eukaryota; kingdom Metazoa; phylum Chordata; class Actinopteri; order Salmoniformes; family Salmonidae; genus Oncorhynchus; species Oncorhynchus tshawytscha. The sequence continues at coordinate 52,520,808 of NC_056433.1, forward strand.
GCTGCGATCTTCACAGTAAGCACAGTTGGTACACTCCACAAATTTCTTGTTGACAAACTATAGTTTTGGCAAGTCGGTTAGGACATCTACTTTGTGCATGACACAAGTAATTTTTCCAACAATTGTTTACAGACAGATTATTTCACTGTATCACAATTCCAGTGGGTCAGAAGTTTACATACACTAAGTTGACTGTGCCTTCAAACAGCTTGGAAAATTCCAGAAAATGATGTCATGGCTCTAGAAGCTTGTGATAAATGATGTCAATTAGCCTGAGTCAATTGGAGGTGTACCTGTGGATGTATTTCGAGGCCTACCTTCAAACTCAGTGCCTCTTCACTTCACATAATGGGGAAATCAAAAGAAATCAGCAAAGACCTCAGAAAAAAATTGTAGACCTTGGGAGCAATCATCCTTGGGAGCAATTTCCAAACGCCTGAAGGTACCACGTTCATATGTACAAACAATAGCACGCAAGTATAAACACCATGGGACCACGCAGCCGTCATACCACTCAGGAAGGAGACACGTTCTGTCTCCTAGAGATGAACGTACTTTGTTGCGAAAAGTGCAAATCAATAAATAGATGGCTCCATGAGGATGGAAAATTATGTGGATATATTGAAGCAACATCTCAAGACATCGGTCAGAAAGTTAAAGCTTGGTCGCAAATGGGTCTTCCAAATGGACAATGACCTCAAGCATACTTCCAAAGTTGTGGCAAAATGGCTTAAGGACAACAAAGTCAAGGTATTGGAGTGGCCATCACAAAGCCCTGACCTCAATCCTATAGAAAATCTGTGGGCAGAACTGAAAAAGTATGTATGAGCAAGGAGGCTGACAAACCTGACTCCATTACACCAGCTCTGTCAGGAGGAATGGGCCAAAATTCACCCAACTTATTGTGGGAAGCTATCTGAAACGTTTGACCCAAGTTAAACAATTTAAAGGCAATGCTACCAAATACGAATTGAGTGTATGTATTCTTCTGACCCACTGGGAATGTGATGAAATAAAAGCTGAAATAAATCATTCTCTATTATTCTGACATTTCACATTCTTAAAATAAAGTGGTGATCCTAACTAACCTAAAACAGGGACTTTTTACTATGATTAAATGTCAGGAATTGTGAAAAACTGAGTTTAAATGTGTTCGGCTAAGGTATATGTAAACTTCCGACTTCAACTGTATTTAATGTATTTAGTGTAAACCATTTGCTAGTTGTAATACTGGCCAAAGCATGCTAAGCACTCTGTCATTTTTCTCCAAAAACAGCAGAAGCGTCATTTCCATAACAGTCATTTCCATTACAAACTTAACTGTGATGGAAATGACAGAAAGTGGTGGAGATGACAAAAATCCATGTTATTACTATATACTTTTTTAAAATGTAGGCTTATTTAATCATGTTTTAAATTCCTTTAATCTAGAAAATGCTCCAAGCTGTGCACAATTGGAACATTTTGGTATTTTTTTTTTTTTTTTAGAAGATGCCACATAAAACAGCAGACATACAAACAAAATAAAAAATTATCCTATACGATACCAGGACCATCTGCAAAAAAGACAGGGAGAGATACGAAGAAAAAAGAGAAGGGAAATCTATCTCTGAGCTTACAAAGCGAGAACAAATAAGCAAGAGATGGAAATGGAAATGCAACCAATGGAATAGAAGACAGACTTTAAAGAGAACAGTTGCAATGGAGACCTACCTATCAGGCAACACACCACCTCAGACACCAGATGACCTGCAGCCAGAACATGAGGCCATCATACCTGCCCCTAACTTACCTGCCCCTGATGCACACACTGATACCCCTTCCTCATCGTCTGCAACAGGAAGGAGAAGTCGAATACTTGCTGGAAGGAAAACAGTTGGAAGAGGTCGCTCAAAAACATAGAGATCTTTGCATGACAAATGTCAAACCTGATAAATCTTAATGGAAAACTGAGAAATACAAAAAAAGGTATGATCAACTGATGAAGAAAATGGAGAGACAAGATTCCCCAAAGACAACGACAAAACAGAAAATGAAGGGAACTCCGAAGAACTTGAGAAGGATTTTATTGTTTCAAAATGCCATCATTGCAGAGTTAAAGCAAAAGTATCAAGAAATGCGCAGTGCCAAGGACAAACAAGTGGCTTCAAAAATGTTCAGAGGCAATATCCTGAGAAAGTATGGCCTGGTCAAATAACAGAGAATTTGGATTTTCAGCAAAAGCATTGAGGGATAATGAAAACAGGCCAACAAGTCTTCAATACTCCAGGTAAAACCAGTATAACATAATTAGCGCAGCCACAGAAGAGAAAATCACTCGATTCTATGAACGTGATGTCAACAGTAGAGCAACAACAGGGGAAAAGGACACACTAATAAGGAACAAGAAAAAAAGCCGAAGCACTTATTGAATGGCACAATTCAGAACCTTTATCAGGATTTTAAGAGGGAATTTTCAGAGATTAAAATGTCATACTATGAATTCTTTAAAATATGTATTATTGGGTTGTTAAGCCAACAGTCCAGGATAGAGACCCATGCCTCTACAAAACCCATGGCAACCTCCAGTTCATGGCGGACAAACTACAGCATCACAAAGTGATCAGCTGCAGCAACAATGAGAACCTTATTGAGTCTTTGTGCTGTGAGAACCTGAAGAAAGAGTACATGTAGACAGAGTTCTCCCTTTGCCATGCCAAAGAGCTTAAACATCTGACTTTGATGCTGGTTTGAGTGGTAAAACAAAGCTGAAAAGAGAGAAGGAAAAACAAAGAGGCAACATGGAGAAGTTTACTGTACATTTGACAGTATAAGAAAAGGTGTGTGGCACACTGCATATTCTACTGGAGGACTTCTCCAAAGGATTGAAAGAGAAGTTGGGGAAACACATGTACAACTTTTGACATCAATACTCCAAACTGAGAGAATTAAAAGAGAATCTGCGGAAAGAGGAGATCATCGTGCATATTGACTTTGCAGAGAACTCAGGGGCGCAACTTTTACTGGGGACGGAGATGATGGGGGACGGGGGGCATGTCCCCCTCACATTCTGAAATTGCATTTTTGTCCCCTCCAGTTTTATCATTTGAATGTGATACAAAATGAGGCAACGTTGTGCTTTATGACCATGCAGACACCTCTGAGCGGTCGGGTAGGCTGTTTCTAGTGTTTATACGACTGGATGAAACTAATTATAATAATTATCCCCCCCCCACTTATAAAACCAAAGTTGTGCCACTGAGAGAACTACCTGTGTAAATACACCAGTGAAATCCAGGCAGTTCACTTTGGTGATTCTCACATGCAGGTGACCCTCCACACCTGTGTTGGACATACCACAAATGAAACCGTTTCACTTTGCTCACTGAGCTCTTCTATGCAGATGACTCCTCTGCGATCTGGGTTTATCTCTACTGGCCTACTTCATTGAGCTCTGCCCACTTTTGGAATCTTACTTTTTCTTAAATGAATTACATGTTATACAATGGTTGTTGTTCAAAATGTTTGCAATAAAATATTGTTTTCATAAGTTTTTTTACATAGATGTCATAGATGTCATTTCCACCACACCATCAAAATGGCGCCGGAGGAGATGGCCGCCGTTTTACGGTCTCCTAACCAATTGTACTATTATGTGGGGGGTTTTCGCGATATTTGTAAATTATTTTGCCGTTAACGTCAATATTACTCGCCAACGTGCAATCAATGGACAATAAACTAGACGAGGTAAGATCACGAATATCCTATCAACGGGACATCAAAAACTGTAATATCCTATGCTTCACAGAATCGTGGCTGAATGATGAAATGGATATTCAGCTAACGGGATACACGCTGCACCGGCAGGACAGAACAGCACACTCCGGTAAGACGAGGGGGGGGGGGCGGTCTGTGCATATTTGTAAACAACAGTTGGTGCACGAAATCTAAGGAAGTCTCTAGATTTTGCTCGCCTGAAGTAGAGTATATTGTGATAAACTGCAGGGCACACTACTTGCCTAGAGAGTACTCAGCTATACTTTTCGTGGCTGTTTATTTACCACCACAGACAGATGCTGGCACTAAGACCGCACTCAGTCAGCTGTATAAGGAAATAAGCAAACAGGAAACCACTCACCCAGAGGTGGCGCTCCTAGTGGCCGGAGACTTTAATGCAGGGAAACTTAAATCAGCTCTATCAACATGTTAAAAGTGCAACCAGAGGGAAAAAAATTATATGCTCGCTTCTATGCTCGCTTCGAGGCAAGCAACACTGAGGCATGCATGAGAGCATCAGCTGTTCCGGACGACTGTGTGATCACGCTCTCTGTAGCCGACGTGAGTATGACCTTTAAACAGGTCAACATACAAAAGGCTGCGGGGCCAGACGGATTACCAGGACGTGTGCTCCGGGCATATGCTGACCAACTGGCAGGTGTCTTCACTGACATTTTCAACATGTCCCTGATTGGGTCTGTAATACCAACATGCTTCAAGCAGACCATCATAATCCCTGTGCCCAAGAACACAAAGGCAACCTGCCTAAATGACTACAGACCCGTAGCACTCACGTCCGTAGCCATGAAGTGCTTTGAAAGGCTGGTAATGGCTCACATCAACACCATTATCCCAGAAACCCTAGACCCACCCCATTTGCATACCGCCCAAACAGATCCACAGATGATGCAATCTCTATTGCACTCCACGCTGCCCTTTCCCACCTGGACAAAAGGAACACCTATGTGAGAATGCAGTTCTTTGACTACAGCTCAGCGTTCAACACCATAGTACCCTCAAAGCTCATCACCAAGCTAAGGATCCTGGGACTAAACACCTCCCTCTGCAACTGGATCCTGGAATTCCTGACAGTCCGCCCCCAGGTGGTGAGGGTAGGTAGCAACACATCTGCCACGCTGATCCTCAACACTGGAGCTCCCCAGGGGAGCGTGCTCAGTCCCTTCCTGTGCTCCCTGTTCACCCACGACTGCATGGCCAGGCACGACTCCAACACCATCATTAAGTTTTCTGACGACAAAACAGTGGTAGGCCTGATCACCGACAACGACGAGACAGCCTATAGGGAGGAGGTCAGAGACCTGGCCGGGTGGTGCCAGAACAACCTATCCCTCAACGTAACCAAGACTAAGGAGATGATTGTGGACTACAGGAAAAGGTGCACATACCACGTCCCCATTCTCATCGATGGGGCTGTAGTGGAGTAGGTTGAGAGCTTCAAATTCCTTGGTGTCCACATCAACAACAAACTAGATTGGTCCAAACACACCAAGACAGCCGTGAAGAGGGCACGACAAAGCCTATTCCCCTTCAGGAAACTAAAAAGATTTGGCATGGGTCCTGAGATCCTCAAAAGGTTCTACAGCTGCAACATCGAGAGCATCCTGACCGGTTGCATCACGGCCTGGTACGGCAATTGCTTGGCCTCCGACCGCAAGGCACTTCAAAGCGTAGTGCGTACGGCCCAGTAAATCACTGGGGCAAAGTTGCCTGCCATCCAGGACCTCTACACCAGCCGGTGTCAGAGGAAGGCCCTAAAAATTGTCAAAGACCCCAGCCACCCCAGTCATAGACTGTTCTCTCTACTACCGCATGGCAAGCGGTACCGGAGTGCCAAGTCTAGGACAAAAAGGCTTCTCAACAGTTTTTACCCCCAAGCCATAAGACTCCTGAACAGGTAACCAAATGGTTACCCGGACTATTTGCATTGTGTGCCCCCCCCACCCCAACCCCTCTTTTACGCTGCTGCTACTCTCTGTTTATCTTATATGCATAGTCACTTTAACTATACATTCATGTACATACTACCTAAATTGGCCCGACCAACCAGTGCTCCCGCACATTGGCTAACCTGGCTATCTGCAATGTGTCCCACCACCCGCCAACCCCTCTTTTACATTTCTGCTACTCTCTGTTCATCATATATGCATAGTAACTTTAACAATACCTACATGTACATACTACCTCAATAAGCCTGACTAACAGGTGTCTGTATATAGCCTTGCTACTCTTTTTTCAAATGTCTTTTTACTGTTGTTTTATTTCTTTACTTACCTACACACACACACACACACACACACACACGCACACGCACACACACACACACACATACCTATTTTCCCGCACCATTGGTTAGAGCCTGTAAGTAAACATTTCACTGTAAGGTTTACACCTGTTCTATTCGGCGGAAGTGACAAATAAACTTTGATTTGACCTCGTAATTTCCACCACACCCATATTCTTGGGTAAATTAGGATATATTATGTATAATTTACATTGATTGATTTGATTTAGACAGGGAAATCATATGGTTGTTATCATAATCTCACAAAAAGGTTGGGTGGAAATATCTTATTTCTTTATGATAAATAAATATTTTCAGCTGCCACAAAGGCAACTTTATACATTCAGGCGTTGTGTTGAATTATTAATTTGAGAAAAACCTTAAAAAGCACTTAAAATAATATTCAATGCAAGTTAATGTACAAATGTATAATGTGTTATAACAATTTTATGATATTTCATTTTTTTGATATTTCATGTTTAATGATGTGATGGAAATGGCATTGGTCTATGGCTGTCTGAGAAAAATGACGAAAATATATCAATTCCTGAATAGTACGATCGCAGCCATGATCAGATATTATTTCTAGACAAATGAAAGACGAGTATAATACTGGTAAAATGGTGTTTCAATACATTTTAATTTCTTAAAGATTGCCGGGCCAAAGTGCCCGAAGTTGCAGAATCACCCAGCTACCTAGTTTAGCCTACTGAAACACCCTGCTCAAATAGAGGGATGCTATGTTAGCTAGCTGGCTATGACTTTCCAACACAAACACTGGAACTCTTCCAAGTTAAGGTAAACTTTTGGTATTACTAATTTATTGTCACCGGGGCCCGCCGGTGTAACTGCTTACTTGAATGTACACTAACGTGTAGCGGGTTTACTAATGCGTTAGTTCTATTAGCTAAACTGACTATGACGTTACTTTAGCTAAGGTTGTGCGTAGCGGTTTGGCTTGGAGCGTTGTTTTCGACTGGTCACATGCAGGTGTGACAAGCGAAGGGAAGAGAAAGGATTCTACGTGGCTGTTATGACAATGAACTCTGTTTACTGGTGATCAGGGGTGTATTCATTCCGCCAATTCTGTTGAAAACGGTTCTTAAAAGGAAGGAAACGGATCAAAACGGGGATAAACATATCTGAATTTGTCCAATAGAAACTCTCGTTTGCAATTGTTGGACTAATGATTACACCCTATATTAGCTAGATGCAGGCAAGAGTGTGCAAGGCGGTATTGAATGTCACTGTCAGTCACCTCAAATGTTTTTCTCGACCTGTGTGCATCTACATTGTAAACTTTCATTCAAAGGCTAGGTTGTAGTAACCTCATGATGGGTATAGGGAAAAATGTTGTATCAAAAAACCTATTGCTGTTACATTGAACTGGGTGATTTGAATATGAATGAGAGTCATCCAATATGCTTTAATATAAATAAAAACATGCTCATGAAAAAAATTGTGGCACCTACCGTCACTGGTTCAAAGATATGTAAATAAAAAAACACTAATAATCTCTAATCAGTCTCTACTCCTGTAATCTTATTGCATGGTTCAGAGAGAATATGAGGTTTTGCATAGAAGGCAGGAACTCAAAATTGCACTCCACTAGCTCTTCAGTAACCATAATGGTCTAAAATTAGCATTTCACTTTTCATCATTGGGGAACTGAGGCACATGCTCCACTGTCAATTTCAAAATAATATTTTGTCTGACTCATTATCATACACTTTTTGGTAGAATAATGAGATTTGGATGAATACTAGTGTGTGCAGAACCATAGTATTCAGTTGATCAAAGTCCTTCAAACATATCCCTGAATATACTTCCAGTTTCATGTATCAGTCTTGATTTAGCCAACTTTTTGGCTCCATTTGGAGTTGTACTTTCTTTTATTGTACCCCCTCTTTGTAAAAAAAGAAAGAAAAAAAAAGAAGAATGCAATTACGAAACAGTCTTTGTAATTTAGAGTGGTACACAGTGCCTTCGGAAAGTATTTAGACCCCTTGACTTTTTCCACATTTTGTTATGTGGCAAAGAAGGGGGTTGAGTGAAAAATGGCAGATATGTGAGAGCAGAACTAATAAACAGGCTCTGCCCGATCACTAAAATGGCCACCCCGATCAGAACTACAGATCACAAAATGGCCGACTGCCAAAACAACAAGGCCCAGAAGCAAGGGGAACCCTCAAAGGTGGAGCCGACCCACAGATAAAGGGTCAAGAAAAACCATGAAGAGAGAGAGAGGGCTGGAAGGATCTATGAACCGTATAGAAAGAGACAATAGATATTGGCTGGATTTACCGTGTATGAGCTGGACTGTTTTGGACTTACCTGTTGTCGTTTTGTAACGGTTCTCTTGGTGTGAAGGAGAGTCGGACCAAAATGCAGCGTGTAGATTTCGATCCATGTTTAATAAACAAACGTAAAACACGAATCAATTATAAACACTACAAAACAAAGAACGTAATGAATGTAACGAAAACCGAAACAGCCTATACTTCTGTAAACTAACACAGAGACAGGAACAAGGACACTAAGGACAATCACCCACGACACACTCAAAGAATATGGCTGCCTAAATATGGTTCCCAATCAGAGACAACGATAAACACCTGCCTCTGATTGAGAACCACTTCAGACAGCCATAGACTTAACTAGAACACCCCACTAAGCTACAATCCCAATACATACACACCACATACAAAAACCCATGCCACACCCTGGCCTGACCAAATAAATGAAGATAAACACAAAATACTTCGACCAGGGCGTGACAGAACCCCCCTAAGGTGCGGACTCCCGAACGCACCTCAAAACAATAGGGAGGGTCCGGGTGGGCGTCTGTCCATGGTGGAGGCTCCGGCGCGGGACGTGGACCCCACTCAATCAATGTCTTAGTCCCCTCTCCTCGCGTCCCTGGATAGTCCACCCTCGCCGCCGACCATGGCCTAGTAGTCCTCATCCAGAACCCCACTGGACTGAGGAGCAGATCGGGACTGAGGGGCAGCTCGAGACTGAGGGGAAGCTCGGGAGTGAGAGAAAGCTCGGGAGTGAGAGAAAGCTCGGGAGTGAGAGAAAGCTCAGGAGTGAGAGGAAGCGCAGGAGTGAGAGGAAGCGCAGGAGTGAGAGGAAGCTCAGGAGTGAGAGGAAGCTCAGGCAGGTTGATGGATCTACCAGATCCTGGCTGACTGGCAGATCCTGGCTGACTGGCGGATCCTGGCTGACTGGCGGATCCTGGCTGACTGGCGGATCCTGGCTGACTGGCGGATCCTGGCCGACTGGCAGATCCCGGCTGACTGGAAGAGTCTGGTTGACTAGCAGATCTGGAAGAGTCTGGTTGACTGGCAGATCTGGAAGAGTCTGACTGACTGGCAGATCTGGAAGAGTCTGGCTGACTGGCAGATCTGGAAGAGTCTGGTTGACTGGCAGATCTGGAAGAGTCTGGTTGACTGGCAGATCTGGAAGAGTCTGGTTGACTAGCAGATCTGGAAGAGTCTGGTTGACTGGCAGATCTGGAAGAGTCTGGCTGACTGGCAGATCTGGAAGAGTCTGGCTGACTGGCAGATCTGGAAGAGTCTGGCTGACTGGCAGATCTGGAAGAGTCTGGCTGACTGGCGGATCCTGGCAGACTGAAAGATCTGGCTGCTCCATGCTGACTGGCGGCTCTGGTTGCTCCACGCTGACCTGCGGCTCTGGCTGCTCCATGTAGCTGACAGCTCTGGCGGCTTCTTACAGACTGGCAGCTCTGGCGGCTCCATGCAGACTGGCAGCTCCTTGCAGACTGGCAGCTCCTTATTGACTGGCAGCTCCTTGCAGACTGGCAGCTCCTTGCAGACTGGCAGCTCCTTGCAGACTGGCAGCTCCTTGCAGACTGGCAGCTCCTTGCAGACTGGCAGCTCTGGCTGCTTCATGCAGACTGACAGCTCTGGCTGCTCCATGCCGACTGACAGCTCCTTGCAGACTGGCAGCTCCTTACAGACTGACAGCTCCTTGCAGACTGACAGCTCTGGCTGCTCCATGCAGACTGACAGCTCTGGCTGCTTCATGCAGACTGACATCTCTGGCTGCTTCATGCAGACTGACATCTCTGGCTGCTTCATGCAGACTGACATCTCTGGCTGCTCCATGCAGACTGACATCTCTGGCTGCTCCATGCAGACTGACAGCTCTGGCTGCTTCATGCAGACTGACATCTCTGGCTGCTTCATGCAGACTGACAGCTCTGGCTGCTTCATGCAGACTGACAGCTCTGGCTGCTCCATGCAGACTGGCAGCTCTGGCTGCGCTGAACAGGCAGGAGACTCCAGCAGCGCTATAGAGGAGGAAGGCTCTAGCTGCGCTGAACAGGCGGGAGACTCCGGCAGTGCAGGAGATGAGGAAGGCTCCAGCAGCGCTGAACAAGCGGGAGACTCCGGCAGCGCTGGAGAGGCGAGGCGCACTGGAGGCCTGATGCGTGGTGCTGGCACTGGTGGTACTGGACCGAGAACACGCACAGGAAGCCTGGTGCGGGGAGCTGCTACCGGAGGGCTGGGGTGTGGAGGTGGTACTGGATAGACCGGACCGTGCAGGCGCACTGGAGCTCTTGAGCACCGAGCCTGCCCAACCTTACCTGGCTCGATGCCCACTCTAGCCCGGCCGATACGAGGAGCTGGAATATACCGCACCGGGCTATGCACCCGCACTGGGGACACCATGCGCACCACTGCATAACACGGTGCCTGCCCGGTCTCACTAGCCCCCCGGTAAGCACAGGGAGTTTGCGCAGGTCTCCTACCTGGCGTAGCCATACTCCCCGTGAGCCCCCCAATACATTTTTGGGGTTGACTCTCGGCTTCCGTCCGCGCCGCCGTGCTTGCTTCGCCAACCTCATTCTCCTGTAACCTTCCGCGCACTGCTCCATCGAATCCCAGGCGGGCTCCGGCACTCTCCCTGGGTCGACCGCCCACCTGTCTATCTCCTCCCAAGAAGTATAGTCCATACTGTACTCCTCTTTGGGCTTCCCCTGTTGCCTCTTCTCCTGCTGCACCTTTGGGCGGCTACACTCCCCTGGTTTAGCCCAGGGTCCTCTCCCGTCGAGGATTTCCTCCCATGTCCAGAAATCCTTATTACGCATCTTCTCTTTGGGCTGCTCCTGCCTGTTGACACACTGCTTGGTCCTTTTGAGGTGGGTGATTCTGTAACGGTTCTCTTGGTGTGAAGGAGAGTCGGACCAAAATGCAGCGTGTAGATTCCGATCCATGTTTAATAAACAAACGTAAAACACGAATCAATTATAAACACTACAAAACAAAGAACGTAATGAACGTAACGAAAACCGAAACAGCCTATACTTGTGTAAACTAAGACAGGAACAAGGACACTAAGGACAATCACCCACGACACACTCAAAGAATATGGCTGCCTAAATATGGTTCCCAATCAGAGACAACGATAAACACCTGCCTCTGATTGAGAACCACTTCAGACAGCCATAGACTCAACTAGAACACCCCACTAAGCTACAATCCCAATACATACACACCACATACAAAAACCCATGCCACACCCTGGTCTGACCAAATAAATGAAGATAAACACAAAATACTTCGACCAGGGCGTGACACGTTTGGACCTGGACCTACCGAGAACCCGATTTGTGTACCGAACCCTGCTATCCTTGACCTTGTCTACGGCCTGGGTGGACCAGGATGGAGAAACAAACACACAGGTACTGTCCTGTTCGAAAGAACTCTCATTCTGGGGTGATTTGGTGACAGTTTCCCACTTAATTTGTGACAAACACTCATAATCTTGAAGAGGTTTGCCACAGTTACGTCACAGCCTTCTTCTAAAATTGAACCACCAAGACTATTCCTAGAGCTGGCCGCCTGGCCAAAGTGAGCAATTGGGGGAGAAGGGCCATGGTCAGGGAGGTGACCAAGAACCCGATGGTCACTCTGACAGAGCTCTAGAGTACCTCTGTGGAGATGGGATAACAGTCCAGAAGGACAACCATCTCTGCAGCACTCCACCAATCAGGCCTTTATGGTAGTGTAGCCAGACAGAAGCCACTCCTCAGTAAAAGGCACATGACAGTAAACTCTGAGTTTGCGAAAAGTCACCTAAAGACTCTCAGTTCATGATAAACAAGATTCTCTGGTCTGATGAAACCATGATTGAACTCTTTGGCCTGAATGCCAAGCGTCACATCTGTAGGAAACCTGCCACCATCCCTATGGTGGCAGAATCATGCTGTGGGGATGTTTTTCAGTGGCAGGGACTGGGAGTCAGGATCGAGGCAAAGATTAATGGAGCAAAGTACAGAGAGATCCTTGATGAAAACCTGCTCCAGAGCGCTCAGGACCTCAGACTGGGGGCAAAGGTTCACCTTCCATCAGGACAACGACCCTAAGCACAGAGCCAAGACAACGCAGGAGTGGCTTCGGGACAAGTCTCTGAATGTCCTTGAGTGGCCCAGCCAGAGCCTGGACTTGAACATCTCTGGAGAGACCTGAAAATAGCTGTGCAGCAGCGCTCCCCATCCAACCTGCCAGAGATTGAGAGGATCTATAGAGAAGAATGGGAGAAACTCCCCAAATACAGGTGTGCCAAGCTTGTAGTGTCATACCCAAGAGGATTTGATGCTCTAATCGCTGCCAAAGGTGCTTCAACAAAGAACTGAGTTAAGGGTCTAAATACTTAGGTACATTTGATATTTCTGTTTTTTATTTGTAATACATTTGCCAAAATGTCTAAACCTGTTTTTGCTTTGTCATTATGGGGTATTGTGTGTAGATTGATGAGTGAAAAAAACAATTGAATCAATTTTAGAATAAGGCTGTAACGTAATAAAATGTGGAAAAAGTCAAGGGGTCTGAATACTTTTCGAAGGGCACTGTAGGCATGCATGTCCACCTAGGCCAATAATGTCCCTTGGCCAATAATGTAAGCCTGCTAACTCCTCTGAAATGAGGGAAGCGCACATATACACAATAAGACAGAGAATGCCTAAAATCCATTGATTGCAGTTGTAAGCGAATAAATTACAAGTGATTGTGCTTTGTAATGAAGGCAGCAGAGTATATTGTGCAAATGCTTTGCTTCTTAATGGTTTAATTAAGAACCTCACTCAAATTGGAGCAGAACATTTCGGAGTTGAGATGAGCGAGCAGCTCTGCCAGGAACAGCGGCACAGACTCAGACACACGGCTAATTGCTCCGGCACAAGCAGATGTGTCTTACATTTCTCCCCATTTTCTGCTCTATTAAAAAGGGGAGCCTCAGAGCACACCAAATGTTGTCTAAACCAAATGATTTACGACTGCATAAAAACATTGTGTCACTCTCATTTCCTTCCCAAATTCAATAAAGACCTGCGTCTGGGCCTCTGAGCAACTGTGTTTCACTTCATATCATTAACTAAAAGCTATCACAACTGCTTTACTTAAAATGAGTAGGTAACAGTCTCCCATATAAAGGGGAGAAGGTACGTAAACCTATTTGTTTAGTCTTAGAGTGTTTCCAATCCACACTTAGACCAGCCTCAATGAATACTCCCATTCCCTCAAAAGCATCCAGGTTAGCCCTTCTGGATGATTTCTATCAAGCAGAACTGCAAACAAGGTTAGTTCATTCAACCTGTCAGATAGTTTGTCATTTAGCCAGGTGCTGCAGACCTAAATCTGTTTCCTGCTGCCAGGCAGAGTACTCTGTCCCTCAGCAAGCAGCTAGGATTAATGACCCTCCTCATCAGGACAATCTGCACAAGTGCCCATAGCTCGTAAACACTAGCTGGGATAGATCAAACTTCAAACCGGCCCGTAAGGCCAGGCTTATTTACCTCCCCAGTGACGGGTAAACAGAGCCACACTCCTCATCTACCTCACCTATCTATTAACATCCTAGATCACTAATGATCTATCTCTGTCTCTTTCTCCCTCCCTCACACAGACCCAGTTCTTGGCTTGAGCCAGACCATTGGCATATTATCAAAATCATTCCTGATTTTGATTGTTGAATCATTGTGGTGTAGTGCAAGTGAAGGTGAAGGTGTGAAGGGGAAAGCTCCTGCAGTTTTGCTGGTCCAACCCCTATAACCGCCATCCCTCACCGTTGGCAATGGTCACACAGACTTGACTCCATTAGGTTTTGTATTTCAGACTTATTGATTATCTGCAAAGCGGGGAGCACCATGACCAAATCTCAGCAGGAAGTCCATCTGGGGTGAGAATTAGCTCCTTCGAAAATAGGGCCCCCTCTATCACCCCTTCCCCTCCAGGTGCCGTTATGCTAACCCTTTACACTCGTGAGAATTGGTGTTTATGGATAGGGATAAATTGAAATGATTCTAACAGAAGAAATATGAAAAGCATATGCATAACCATGGAAGCAATTGAAAGGGAACAGTTTGGAGATTATGGGAAAAGTATTAGAAAAAAAGGTGAGTTCACTGAATCCAAACATTTACTGTACTTTTTGCCTAATTTTGTTGATAACAGAATCTGAAAATACTCTGGATACATTCAGTAACATAACATAACATTCCTGGAAAATGTTTGGTACATAAGACCAAAAAATGACAAGGGTTTGAGTGAGAGGACTAACTGGTGTCTCCAAGTGGCCACACACCTCTCGAAGGTGTGCACAGTTCCTAAGCAATTTCAATGCACTTTTATGAATCAAAGAAAAGTGTAACCAGGTGTCCATCCAACCTTTTTATGCAAGTAAAGTACATGTCGGGTAAAACATTTAATTGACAGGCCTGATGGAAACAGAACATTTTCCAAATGTTGACTAAACTAAATATGCTAGACAATGTGTGATCTTTTTGTGTCGGTAAAGTAAATTATGTGAGAAATGTTGATTTATTAACCATCATATCAAAGTAAACTGGGTGTCACATGATGACGTGTGGTGATCCCACTAAGACTCGTTGAGAATGCATGCAATTTATTAGGCTACAGCTGAAATAAGTTATGATGAACATCACAGGGTGGTGAAAGTGCACGGTGATGAGCTTGATGCTCCTTTCCAATAAGCATTGAGGGTCTTATTCTGGTGACATGATCATCGATGCTTGGCTGTCGTTAGACAAATAAAAATAATCTCTCTTTTCTCCATAGGTCTTTCTTTGCTGCACCTGACCATATTACCAGCCAATAATCAATATGTGACATGACCAAAGCCTGAACAACTACAGTTGATCTTTGTGTCAAAAACGCAGAACATATTTTTATAACAGACATACCTCTCCCCATCTTCACAACAACTTTGTCAATATGGCTTGACCATCAAATGTTACTCCTAGGAGTTCAGCTTCTTCAACTTGTTCTATGGCCAAACCTTTTATGGACAACACCAGTTGAGGTTTAGGTCTAAGGGAATGATTTGAACCAATTACAATGATTTTGGTTTCAGATGTATTTAAGACCAGTTTGTTGTTAATTACGCATTCTGATACCGCACTGTACATATCTGATGTTGGAGAAGCTTCCATTGACTGATACTCTGAGTTGTATTGGATAAATAACTCTCCAACCATGTGATGGCAGGGGATGTAGAGTTTTTTTTCAATAAATTATGATCAATAACATCAATGGCTGCTCTGAAATCTAACAATAGAGTTCCAACTATCATCTTATTATCCGTTAATTTTAGCCAATCATCAGTCGTCTGTGTCACACCCTGATCGGTTTAACCTGTCTTTGTGCTTGTCTCCACCCCCTCCAGATGTCTCCAGCCCCTCCCATCTTCCCCATTATCCCCTGAGCATTTATATCTGTGTTCTCTGTTTGTCTGTTGCCAGTTTGTCTTGTCTTGTCGGGTCTTACCAGCTTGCTTTCCCATTTCCCAGGTGTTTGTTTTCCCGGTTCTGACCATTTTTGCCTACCCTGACCCCGAGCCTGCCTGCCATCCTGTACTTGCCTGACTCTGACCTGAATATGAACCTCTGTCTACCCTGACCCCGAGCCTGCCTGCCGCCATCCTGTACCTGCCTGACTCTGACCTGGTTACGAACCTCTGCCGGTCCTCGACCTGCCCTTTGCCCCGTGCTATAATAAATGATTGAAAACTGTACTATCCGCCTCCTGTATCTGCATCTGGGTCATATCCTGAGTCGTGATAATCTGAACTGGGCAGGACAAGTTAAGTGCCCTTCCCTATATGCTTGCTGAAAGTCAGTAGTTAACTTGTTCTTTAAAAAATAGCATTGTATTTGTTCAAACACAATTCTCTCCATAAGTTTACCAAGAACAGGCAGAACTTATTGGGCCAGCAAAGGATTCTTTAATATATTTAGGCAGTGGTGGAATTACTTTAGCTTCCTTCCACACCTGTTGACACACACACTCCTTTAGGCCTTGGTTAAAGACATGGAAAAGAGGTGGCAATACAGTCTGCTAGCATTCTCAATAGTCTCCCATCTCAGTTGTCTATACCTGGTGGCTTTTCATTATTGATGGATAACAACTGTTTTTCCACCTCTTCCACGCAATAACAATCCTTGTCTTTCATTATTAGAGCTTCAATAGACATATGATGGTTTACTGTTCAATGTTGTCATTTCACTTCTCGGTTTGTCCACTTTACCGGTGAAATAGTCATTGAAATGATTGGCTATATCAAAAGGTTTTGTTATACTTTGTCAACTTCAATGAACGATGGAGATTAATTGGGTTTTCTGTCCATAATATCATTTAAGGTGCTCTAAAGTATTTCCCCTTGTTTTTACGTAATTTATCTCGTTTTGGTAATACACTGCTCAAAAAAATAAAGGGAACACTAAAATAACACATCCTAGATCTGAATGAATGAAATATTCTTATTAAATACTTTTTTCTTTACATAGTTGAATGTGCTGACAACAAAATCACACAAAAATTATGAATGGAAATCAAATTTATCAACCCATGGAGGTCTGGATTTGGAGTCACACTCAAAATTAAAGTGGAAAACCACACTACAGGCTGATCCAACTTTGATGTAATGGCCTTAAAACAAGTCAAAATGAGGCTCAGTAGTGTGTGTGGCCTCCACGTGCCTGTATGACCTCCCTACAACGCCTGGGCATGCTCCTGATGAGGTGGCGGATGGTCTCCTGAGGGATCTCCTCCCAGACCTGGACTAAAGCATCCGCCAACTCCTGGACAGTCTGTGGTGCAACGTGGCGTTGGTGGATGGAGCGAGACATGATGTCCCAGACGTGCTCAATTGGAATCAGGCCTGGGGAACGGGCGGGCCAGTCCATAGCATCAATGCCTTGCTCTTGCAGGAACTGCTGACACACTCCAGCCACATGAGGTCTAGCATTGTCTTAAATTAGGAGGAATCCAGGGCCAACTGCACCAGCATATGGTCTCACAAGTAGTCTGAGGATCTCATCTCGGTACCTAATGGCAGTCAGGCTACCTCTGGCGAGCACATGGAGGGCTGTGCGGCCCCCCAAAGAAATGCCACCCCACACCATGACTGACCCACCGCCAAACCGGTCATGCTGGAGGATGTTGCAGGCAGCAGAACGTTCTCCACGGCGTCTCCAGACTCTGTCACGTCTGTCACATGTGCTCAGTGTGAACCTGCTTTCATCTGTGAAGAGCACAGGGCGCCAGTGGCGAATTTGCCAATCTTGGTGTTCTCTGGCAAATGCCAAACGTCCTGCACGGTGTTGGGCTGTAAGCACAACCCCCACCTGTGGACGTCGGGCCCTCATACCACCCTTATGGAGTCTGTTTCTGACCGTTTGAGCAGACACATGCACATTTGTGGCCTGCTGGAGGTCATTTTGCAGGGCTCTGGCAGTGCTCCTCCTGCTCCTCCTTGCACAAAGGCGGAGGTAGCGGTCCTGCTGCTGGGTTGTTGCCCTCCTACGGCCTCTTCCACGTCTCCTGATGTACTGGCCTGTCTCCTGGTAGCGCCTCCATGCTCTGGACACTACGCTGACAAACACAGCAAACCTTCTTGCCACAGCTCGCATTGATGTGCCATCCTGGATGAGCTGCACTACCTGAGCCACTTGTGTGGGTTGTAGACTCCGTCTCATGCTACCTCTAGAGTGAAAGCACCGCCAGCATTCAAAAGTGACCAAAACATCAGCCAGGAAGCATAGGAACTGAGAAGTGGTCTGTGGTCACTACCTGCAGAACCACTCCTTTATTGGGGGTGTCTTGCTAATTGCCTATAATTTCCACCTGTTGTCTATTCCATTTGCACAACAGCATGTGAAATTTATTGTCAATCAGTGTTGCTTCCTAAGTGGACAGTTTGATTTCACAGAAGTGTGATTGACTTGGAGTTGCATTGTGTTGTTTAAGTGTTCCCTTTATTTTTTTTGAGCAGTGTATAATTTATTATTTTAAGCTTAGTCACAACATTTCTCTATTGACAGTATGTCACCAATCAGCCTGATCTGTTTGCAACCTTTTATACAATCATTTCTTTGAACCATACAATAGTATGCCTCCCTACATGGATCCCTACACACAGGCTGCTTTCAAATGGACAGCCAAATTCTGATCTTTTTTTAAACTTTTGACCAATCAGATCAGCGTTGAAAAAGATATGATGTGAAAAGATATGTGATCGGTCAAAAGACCAATTAGTGGAAAAAATGTCCGAATTGTATTTAAATTTAACGTTGCGTTAAACCCTAGATGCAGTAGTACCCCTAAAAACATTTGTCACAAGATCTTCCCTCCCTGGTATACAGAATATACACAAGCCCTGAAGCAAGCTTCCAGAATATTAGAACGGAAATGGCGCTCTACCAAACTGTGAGTTTTCCGACTAGCTTGGAAAGACAGTACAGTACAATATCAAAGAGCCCTCACTGCTGCTTGATCAGCCTACTTTTCCAACCTAATTGAGGAGAATAAGAACAATCCACCAAGAAGTTTTGGTTCTGCCGTAAAGCTAACAAAAAAGCAGCATTCCCCAAGAGAGGATGGCTTTCACTTCAACAGTGATGAATTCCTGAACTTCTTTGATGAAAAGATCATGATCGTTAGAACGCAAACTACAGACTCTTCTTTGAATCTGAGTATTTCTCCAAAGCTCAATTGTCCTGAGTCTGCACAGAACTGCCAAGACCCAGGATCAATGGAGACACTCAAGTTTTTTAGTCCTGTGTCTTTTGACATATTCACAAAAATAGTCATGGCCTCTAAACCTTCCAGCTGCATATTGGAGCATATTCCAACTAAACTACTGAAGGAGCTACTTCCTGTGATTGGCCCTCCAATGTTGAACATATTAAACGGTTCTCCATCTTCCGGATGTGTACCAAACTCACTAAAAGTGGCAGATATAAAGCCTCTCTTGAAAAAGCCAAACCTTGACCCGGAAAATGTAATAAAAGCTATTGGCCTATATTGAATATTTTTTTAAAGCTGTTGCGCAGCAACTCACTGCCTTCCTGACGACAAATAATTTATACAAAACACTTCAATCTGGTTTTAGACCCGATCATAGTACCAAGACTGCACTCTTGAAGTTGGTAAATTACCTTTTAATGGCGTCAGACCAAGGCTCTTCACCTGTCCTCGTGCTCCTAGACTTTGGTGCCGCTTTTGACACCATCGATCAGCAAATTATTTTGGAGAGATTGGAAACCCTAATTGGTCTACATGGACAAGTTCTTGTCTGGTTTAGAATTGATCTGTCAGAAATATATCAGTTTGTCTCTGTGGATGGTTTGTCCTCTGACAAATAAATTGTACGTTTCGGTGTTCCTCAGGGTTCCATTTTAGGACCACTATTGTTTTCACTATATATTCTACCTCCTGGTGATTTCATTTGGAAACACAACGTCAACCTTCACTGCTACGCAGACGACACACAGCTTTACATTTCGATTAGTCATGGTGAAGACGCAAAATTGCCTCCTCTGGAAACTGAAGGATCTCGGCGTTACTCTGAACCCCGATCTTTCTTTTGACGAACATATCAAGAATAATTCGAGCGCAGCTTTTTCCATCTTCGTAACGTTGCAAAAATGTGAAAAAGCTAGTCCATGCTTTTGTCACTTTAAATTAGAATACTGCTATGCACTACTCTCCAGCTACCCAAATAAAGCACTAATTATACTTCAGTTATTGTTAAATACGGCTGCTAAACTCTTGACTAGAACCCCAAAATGTGATAATATTACTCCGGTGATAGCCTTTCTACATGTGGTTCCTGTTAAGGCTAGACCTGATTTCAAGGTTTTACTGCTAACCTACAAAGCATTACATGGACTTGCTCCTACCTATCTCTCCAATTTTGCCCTGCCATACATACCTACACGTACGCTACGGTCACAAGTTGCAGGCCTCCTTATTGTCCCTCTAATTTCTATGCAAACAGCTGGAGGCAGAGCTTTCTCTTATAGAGCTCCACTTTTATGGAATGGTCTGCCTATCCATGTGACATACGCAGACTTGGTCTCGACCTTTAAGTCTTTATTGAAGACTCATTTCTGCAGTAGATCCTATGATTTAGTGTGATCTGGCCCAGGGGTGAGAAGGTGAATGGCAAGGCACTGGAATGACGAACCGCCCTTGCTGTCTCTGCCTGGCCCTCTCTCCAGTGGGATTCTCTGCCTCTGACCATATTACGGGGCCCCATCACTGGCTTACTAGTGCCGTTTCTAGGAGGGGTGCGTCACGTGGTGCCAGGCTTTTTTGCACTATACTCGACTTGAGTGCGTTGAGTCACTGACGTGATCTTCCTGTCAGGTCTTGCTCCCCCTTGGGCTCGGGCGGTGGAGGAGATCTTTGTGGGCTATACTCAGGCTTGTCTTAGGGTAGTAAGTTGGTGGTCTGTTAATATCCCTCTAGTGGTGTGGGGGCTGTGCTTTGGCAAAGTGGGTGGGGTTATATCCTGCCTGGTTGGCCCTGTCCGGGGTTATCGTCGGACGGGGCCACAGTATCCTCCAACCCCCCCCGTCTCAGCCTCCAGTATCTATGCTGCAATAGTCTATGTGTCGGAGGGCTGGGGTCTGTCCGTTATATCTGGTGTAATTCTCCTGTCTTATCTGGTGTCCTGAGTGAATTTAAGTATGCTGCCTCTAATTCTCTCTCTCCCTTCCCTCCCGGAGGACCTGAGCCCTAGGACCATGCCTCAGGACTGCCTGGCCTGATGACTCCTGCCTGTCCCCAGTCAACCTGGTCGTGTTGCTGATCCAGTTTCAACTCTTCTGCCTGCGGCTATGGAACCCTGACCTGTTAACCGGATGTGCTACATTGTCCCAGACCTGCTGTTTTCAACTCCAATTCAATTAAATTCAAGAGCTTTATTGGCATGGGAAACATATGTTAACATTGCCAAAGCAAGACCGCACCTGCTGTCTCGATCTCTAAATACTCGGCTATGAAAAGCGAACTGACATTTATATAACCCCACCTATTGCACTCTCTACAACCACTGTGATTATTATTTGACCCTGCTGGTCATCTGCAAATGTTTGAACATCTTGAAGAACAATCTGGCCTTAATGGCCATGTACTCTTATAATCTCCACCCGGCACTGCCAGAAGAGGACTGACCACCCTTCAGAGCCTGGTTCCACTCTGGTTCCTTTCTTCCTAGGTTCCTGCCTTTCTAGGGAGTTTTTCCTAGCCACTGTGCTTCTACATCTGCATTGCTTGCTGTTTGAGGTTTTAGGCTGGGTTTCTGTATAAACTCTTTGTGACATCTACTGATGTAATAAGGGCTTTATAAATACATTTGATTTTAACTGCCTGTGTTTAACTGTCACAGCCTTTAAGATTTAGACCTGGGCCTGCAAGTTAGCAATAGATAGTGGCAAACTGAAATGCTTGTTTAGAAACGTTAGATTACTTGACGGGCTTGCAGCTTTTTTTTTTAAAGGAGGATGTCATTTAGCGCTGACCTTGTAACATCTTTTCCACAGAGTTTATAAACCCAGAAGTTGCAACATCGCAAGACTTCCGGGACCGCTTGTTTAACAGACCAGGTCGTGGTTTGAGAAATCATTGAGAGAAGTGAACAATTCTTCCTAAATTGTTAATTTTCTCAAAATATAAAGGGACAGCGTATATTCGAGCCAATGTCTTGAGTAGTTGAACATGTTATTACTCCAACCTCGTGAAAGTGACGAACTGACACGTTTTCATTTGTAAAAAAACAACAACTTTATGTGAAATGTGTGCCTTTGATTTGACGGCGTGCACATGCGCAGTTCTGCGCGAGACGACCGTTTCTACGCATGAGCTTTGCTCGCCAACGTCGACTACAACTGCGATCAGGGATTTCTATTGGAGAATCAGTTTTAGCCGATCATACTGTACTGTCTTTGATTATAAGCGCCATGGATGAGATATGACAAAAAAGAAAGGAACACGATTGCCATCTAGTGGAGAACGGGTTAATCTTGTTGAAGTCCTTTGCCAGTACCGTCGTACATAGAAGAGCTTAATCTCTGTTACAATACGGCAACTTGCCCTCAGTTGTGAGATCAGACATGGCGTCTTCATTGATTTGCAGTGAAACACAGAGCAGGTAAGAACATGTTAGTTTGGCATTTTAACACACTGTGTGCGGGCAAGATATCTAATGTTATACCTTTAGATTTGTCGCCACATTCGATTAACAGTGAAAAATAAACGTGTTTGTGTTAGCCCCCCAAATAAGCGTCGGACATTTTGCTGAACTCAGTTCTCGTATATCGAGGCGAATTGAGGTCACGGGATTAGCTACAACGTTGTCCCCATCAGACTATTCTTGTAAAAAGGTCCTGTACAACTGCGGTCCTTCCGCTGAGTGCTCAAATTCATACTTAATAGGTTACTTTTATCGAATCGAACCTCCGACTTTTTCCTAACTTGTGGCGCTCAACTCGGTGCGAATGTGCATGGGCCAATTGAATATTTTTATATAGTATGAACAACAAGAGGAAAAAGTCATACTTTTAATAAAAACGTCCAAATTAACCCCGCGGAAGGACCGCAGTTGTACATGTAAGTGTTCTCAGAATCGACCGACCCAATGTTGTTGCCAGCTTCTCAGTCCCATTATATTACATAGTCATTCGATGAAGGCTTCTTCTGTATGGGGGAGTTTTGCTAACTGCGTCTCCTAACACCCGCGTCGGAAGACAGACGCCACAAAGGCGTTGTAACTGAGAAATAGTGTGAAGCATCCGCTTGGCGTTTTCACTCACTACCAAATATGATAGTGAGAGAAAGCCCACTGGCGGGCAGTGGGAGAAGATGGTATCTGCAAATATTTTCATTGAAACATTTGATGTCAATAGAGTTTGATGTTCACAAACTGGAATCTATTATGAACAGAGTGGACTAAGGTTCGTAGACTTTACCCTTTGCAAAAGTGTTTAAAAAATCGCGTTGTTTAGAAAGAGTGCAAAGGCGAACTGAGTTATTGCACACGCTCACTTCAAAGTAGGCGTTCCCTAACGAATATATGCAGATGACGCTATAACGCGCCAATAGGATCTCGCTAGCTCTTGCTTAGTACTGCCCCCTCCTTGCCTGTTTTGCCCACTGGAAGACCACAGCCTGTCGTTATCTTGGTTTAGTTATATAAATCTTTGGAAATACTGTTAGCTGCAACTCTGTTAAATAATCATTATTTTGATGTGATTTGAAAGTAGAGGGATTTATGTTTCTAAAACCATACCGCAATTGAGAATTGATTCAAGTTTAGATTGAGTATGTGGCTGTTTTGACATCCAGAGACAAATTTCCTTTAAACAGAACATGTAAGGTCCTCAGACCAACTACGCCTCGATAGAAGAGAATGGAATCGAGGCTTCCTCAGCTAAGCTCAATGCTGAAATCTCTCTTTAACATCCTAGAAGGAACATGTAGCAGTCCTGCTGCAGCATGATGATGTCATGACTGTAAAATTGCTGTGTGTCTTTGTTTTTTACAGAGTAAGCTCGGTTTTAAACAGAGATGTCAAGCAATTTGGGAAGAAGTACATGTTTGACTCAAATGAAGAAACTTGCTGGAACTCTGACCAGGTAACTACAATCACAATATAGCCGCGCATACCTCAAAAGGGCCAGCATCGGCACATTCTCGTGCGCCTCTATTGCCTCCTTCCCCACGAAGTGTGCACTTGTTCACTTCCCTTCATGAATTTGAAAGTAAATGACTGGTATATGGATCTATCCCAGGCCAAGATGAATCTAATTCAATTGATGGGGAGTAGTGACTGAGTGCACACCTGGAGGAGAGATCATTAGGATGCACTATGTGGTTATGATATTAATACTAGTATTATTATTAGGCTACCCTTAGCCTCTGCTCACAAAGGTGAGGTGAAAGCCTGTTGCCAGAGGCTAGCTAGTAGCTAACCTATGACATAGGATAGCCAGAATTGTTTTGACCTAAGCTCAACGATGTACATCTTTCCCTACAGGTCAAAACGCTCTGCTGTCATAATATAGGCACAGTTGAGCCAGTGTGGGATAAGGTTAAAAAACATAACCTCAATCCAGGGATGGAAGAGATCGCTGTACTCCTAATTATCCCAACTGACAATTTGAGAAAATGTAACTACTGCTAGTTTTGAATTAAACTGCCATTTTCATCCTCATGCTAGCCTAAAGCAGCCCATTGGATTCCATGAAAATGCGATGTGTAGTGTTGGGTTGAGTTGCTATGGAATCCAATGGGTTGCTTTAGCCTAGCATGAGGACGAAAAAGGCAGTTTAATTAAAAACCAGCAGTATTTCATTATTCTCGATTTGTCAGTTGGGATAATGGAATAATTATGAGTACAGCAACATCTTCACCGGTCTAAGGCACTGCATCTCAATGGTAGAGGCGTCACTACAGACCCTGGTTCAATACCAGGCTGTATCACAACCGGCCATGATTGGGAGTCCCATAGGGCGGTGCACAATTGGCCCAGTGTTAAAGTTTGGATGGGGTAGGTTGTGATTGTAAATAAGAATTAGTTCTTAACTGACTTACCTAGATACATTTTTAATCCCTGTATTGAGGTGTATTTTTTCTGTTGCCATATGCCGTGCCGGCTCTGCGGTGCCCACATTATGGCAGCAGAGCCTTTTGAGTTTTAGGGAAAGATGTACTTGTTGCTAAGCTCCGGTTGAAACAATTAATATCATCATAATAATAGTATGTGACATACAGTCATGCTCAACCATATTCTGGCTACCCCATAACACTGTCACTACTTTCCCTTTTTACAGGGTGATTCTCAGTGGGTTACTCTTGAATTCCCACAGCCCGTCAGAGTGTCTGAATTAAAGGTGCAGTTCCAAGGAGGCTTTTCAGGAAAAACATGCAGATTGGAAGGTAATACAAACACACACACTCTTTTAGTCAGTGTATCACAATGAAGTTGTGATTTGAAATGATTTATATTATAACATTGTCATACTATGCTTTAATAACATGTGTTTTTAAAAAGAGACAGACTCTGTCCATGTCAACAATCCTGAAAATGTTTCTACTTGTTTTCCCCTCAGGAAGCCCAAAAGCTGGAGAATTGGCAAAAATCACACATTTTTACCCTGAAGACAACAGCTCACTACAAATATCCTTCAATGTATTATTAAATGTCTCTAAAAATCATACCAGTTAAAATGAGTTGGTAAGTAAGCCTTACGGGCCAATCTCCTGTTTCTGTAGCGTGAATAGGGTGACCACATGTCCCGGATTGTGCTGGACAGTCCTGCATTTTGGCCATTTGTCACACAACCAAACAATCATGTCCTGCATTTTATCAATAAATTCAAACAAAACTCATTTACGAAAAAGGTTGATTTGTCCAGTATTTCAGTCAGACATTCCAACCTATCTTTTGCAGTCACGTTGTACTTTTGATAAGATACAGTGTCTTGCAAAAGTATTCAGACCCCTTTTATTTGTTCCCATTTTATTGGTACAAAGTGGAATTAAAATTGATTTAGTTGTCATTTTTTTGGCAACAATCTACACAAAATACTGTCAGTGAAAAAAATGTATAATACACATGTCGATAACTCCAATATAGCCGTTGCATCAGTATTCAGCCCCTTTGTTTAGTCAAGCCTAAATTAGTTCAGGAGTCAAATTTGTCTTAACAAATCACATAAGTCATTACATGGAATCTGTGAAATAATAGGGGTTGACATGATTTTTGAATGACTTGCCCTTCCTCTGTCACCCATACATATAAATCTGTAAAGTCCCTCAGTCAAGTATTACATTTCAAGCAAAGATTCGACTATAAAGACCCGGGAGCTTTTTGAAAGCCTCATAAAGAAGGGCAGTGATTGGTATATGGGTAACGATAACAAATCAGAGATTGAATATCTCTTTAAGCATGATCAAGTTAATAATTATAATGTGGATTATTTATTAAACTACCATTACAGATAGTCATTCTTCTGAACTGCAGGACAGGAATGAAACTGCTCAGGGATGTTACTGAGGCCATTGGTGATTTTAAACCACTACAGAGTTCAATGGCTGTGATGGGAGAACTGAGGATGGATCAACAACATTGTAGTGACTAAATGACAGAGTGAAAAGAAGAGTACAAATATACAGAATAAAAATATGACAAAACATGAATCTTGTATGCAACTATGCACTAAAGTAATACTACAACAAAACATGGCAAAGGAATAAATATTTTCGCCTAAACGCTAAGCCTTATGTTTGGAACAAATCCAACACAACAGATCAGCTTCCTAGTTTCAAGCATGGTGGTGGCTGCATCATGGTACGGGTATGCTTGACATCGGCAAATACTGAGGAGTTTTTCTAGGTAAAAAGAAATCAAATGGAGCTAGGCACAGGAAAAATCCTAGAGGAGAACCTGCTTCAGTCTGCTTTACAACAGACACTAGGAGAGGAATTCACCTTTCATTAGGAGAATAACCTACAACACAAGGCCAAATCTACAGTGGAGTTGCTTACCAACAAGACAGTGAATGTTCCTGAGTGGCCAAGTTACAATTTTGACTTAAATCTGCATGACATGTATGGCAAGACTTGAAAATAGCTGTCTAGCCATGATCCCCAACATCTTGACAGAGCTTGAAAAAAAAATATATATATATATATATATGTATATATATATATATATTAGGGCAAATATTGCACAATCCAGGTGTACAAACAGCTTTTAGAGACTTACTCAAGAAGACTCACAGCTTTAATCACTGCCAAATGTGTTTCTAACATATATTGACTAAGGGAGCAGAATACTTGTGCTACGACTGTATTTTAGTTCATTTTTTACGATGAATTAAAATAAATCTTCCACTTTGACAGTATTTTGTGTAGATTGTTGACAAAAAAATGACAATTCATTTTAATCCCACTTTGTAACACAAAATGTTAAACAATCCAAGGGGTCTGAATACTATTGCAAGGCAATATTTAAGCGCCTTTCAACGGGGTATGGAGGTAGGTGCCACGCACACCTGTTTGTATCAAGAACTGGAACACTGTTGCAACACTACTGGCGATGTTAAACACTTCTCCAATCGTTGTTGAGTTCTGATATTAAGCGCACCGTGAGATGTATGCTAGTGTTATATCTTTTCAGTCTAAACTCCAGCTAAACTGAGAAGGGGGTAGCTGCATCCCAATATGACTGGAGAATGGCCTTGTGGGTGTGTCAAAAGGAAAGTAGTGGGCGTGTCAAGCAGGCTGCTATAGGTTAGGCAGTTATGATTTAGCCTTTTTTCTCTTACCACGCAACTACCGTTCATTGAGCTACCATAACGCGAGAGTTTGGACTTCTGTTTTTAAGCCAGAGGATGAGTCGTATTTCAGTGTTAGTTTTACACAAACATTTTTACATTTTCAGTTATAAAACTGACAATTGTTTAATTTCTTTATTAAAAGTATTGATTATGGGTGTACTGTTGCTTCATGTGTTGTATGTGTGTGCTTACTGTAACTGTCCCCCTCATATTTGGCTACAAGGTAGGTAGTTCCCACGCCATTGCCGCACAGCAGCGCTTGTCAAGCGGGAGCGGAGGGCACTGTTTCTCGGTGTTGTTGCCATCCATGCCCTCTTCATTGAGTAGTAGACTGTATGTATCAAGATGACATCTAGATGGTTATCAATATTATTTATTTATTGTGTAGGCTGCTATCCTACTTTAAATTAAATCATGTGGGAGAAAAAAATGGCTACGTTAGCTACCGCCGCGACGTGACCGTGATATCCAGTAGGAAGCAATTCAAGTTGGCAGGCACGTCGATACAACACCAGTGCACTGGTCGCTGGCTTATCGACTCGTCGTGCAGCCCAATCAGCCACGCAAAACGGTCTTGAGTGGCAACAAATCTGCTCAATTAGTTGATTCACTTTCCATACACCCACTCCTTTTGACACACCCACTCAATCTATTAATTTAGGCTACACTGCTGCGAATGTCCTGCAAAATTATCCCTTTGTCCCGCATTTGGTATTTTTAAATGTGGCCATACTAAGCGTGAGGTAGCCTGATGTACAAGCTACCTCAACTAGTCTTGTAATAGTTGCAGAAATGCAAGTTGTAATAGTACAGAAAAGTTATGCCTGGCACTGGATACTGTAATACAGAAATGTTGATTTTAATGTTACATAGAGTACACAAAACAGCTTTCAAACAATATTGTCCACTGCAGTTCTACTTATCTGGTTCTTAACTCCACACCCACAGCTTTCCCATTCAGGAGGCCCACATGGTGCACAGGCTAAAAATAGTGTTTGAGAACAGTGCTGACTTTTTTGGGCGAATAATTGTTTACTCCTTGGATGTCCTGGGAGAGAGAGCTTTGTGACGTTTTTGTTTCTGCATGAGAGAGAGCGAGACCTATAGGGAAAGAGGGTGTAGTAACATTGAATAACATGACTGCTGGAAGACTACCACCCACATGAACTTTGGAATGGGAACCATATCTGACTATTTTTGGTGAGGACATTTTTAGTTGGTCACCTGCTTGCATCACAGAAACAACAAGGGGATAAAGGAGGACTCTGAATCTGGATTTGTTATTGCAGCTTTACAGGCTTTAAGGTCACGTAACCACATGCCTATTGAAATGTTCTTGTGCCTTATTTGATTTGCCATTCCAAATGAACATTGTAAAATTCTTAAGCCATTTGTTTTTATTTGTTTACAATTTTTTTGAAATAGTTATTTAAACTTAGTATGATAGTTGTTTAAAAAAATACAGATAAACATCCTTAATATACAAAACATTTGAGAGGGTGCTTACCTTTTTCCTTTTTGTGTCTGATGGTGACAGCTAGGGCAATTGGACTATACCCAGAATCTGCCTCAATGTTCATGTCTGCCCCTTCTATCTGAATTAAAATCACATTACCATATTTATTTGTGCCACTGAGATGACTACACTACTTTGGTTTTGGAAATTACCTTCATTTTAATTAATTCATCGTGTGCAGGGGTATGAAGCATCATACCTAACAGGGCCTTGGCATAGCTTATGTGGTTCCCGCAAACAGCGTAGAGGAGAGGGGTACCACCATTCTTATTAAACATGACAGACATCCATTAATAGAATGTGTGTTATTTCTGAAGGAATCAAGAGTCCTGAAGCAGTTATTTACACCATTTAATTATATAATTTACAACCCACACAGTCATAAGCATTAATATCTATTGCATGTTGGAGAAGATATTTCACTATGACTGCATAGCCTCCAGAGCTGGCCAGGGTCAATGCACTCTCCCGCTCCCATGCTATAGCACTAGGATCTGCCTCCTAAGACACTACACAAGGACATAACAGACAGGTTACAGTCAATCACCACCCAGTATATGACTAACCATTGAATTCAAAGAACGTGTCTAGAAATGTCCCTGATGTTTTCCAGGAGGCAATTCACCATGGCTTTCTCTCCAAATGCTGCTGACGAGATCCTGAGGTTCAATGTCGTGTCATTTATCCGCCGCCATCACCTCATGTTTCAGCATGATAATGCACAGCCCCATGTCACAATGATCTGTATACAATTCCTGGAAGCTGAAGATGTCCCAGTTCTTCCAAGGCCTGCATACTAACTAGACATGTCACCCATTGAGCATGTTTGGGATGCTCTGGATGAACGTGTACGACAGCATGTTCCAGTTCCTGCCAATATCCAGCAACTTCGCACCGCCATTGAAGAGGAGTGGGACAACATTCCACAGGCTACGATCAACTCTATGCGAAGGAGATGTGTTGAGCTGGATGAGGCAAATGGTGGTCACACCAGATACTGACTGGTTTTCTGATCCACGACCCTACCTTTTTTTTTCGGTATCTGTGACCAACAGATCCATATCTGTATTCCCAGTCATGTGAAATCCATAGATTAGGGCCTAATTAACTTATTTAAATTTACTGATTTCAACTCTAGCTCAGTAAAATCTTTGGAATTGTTGTGTGTTACGTTTATATTTTGGTTCAGTATATTATTACACAGGACACAGCACACAAGTCATAGTGATCATGCTTGTTGTACCATGCTACACAAGTCGGGCAAATTGTAGTCTTTGCACCATTGGTCAGTGGATATTTCTCACCTTTGCTCAGGTTTGTAGCCACCTGAGACCTCCCCCTGAGCAGCTAGCTGATGGATGGACAAAACAGATGAGACATCAGTATAAAGGGTCAGTGTTATGTACATTTAGTTGTCCATATATTATACCAAGTAATATGCATAATATTTCAATCTCCCTATACTAATATAGTAAGCCTACAGTACAGAAAACTACAGAGGGGTCATTTTGGGCCATTCCTGTAACAGTGCGTTACCTATTGGATTATGAATGAGTGTGTATACACAGCAGTGTTTTAAGGTATTTTGCTTGTTTGTTTTTTTCTGAGTTCAGACAGCCATTCTTACCGTCTCAATTAGAATTGTTAGATACTACTGCACTGTTGGAGTTAGGAACACTTCGCAACACCCGCAATAACACCTGCTAAATATGTGTATGTGACCAATAAGATTTGATTTTATTTCATTTGAAGTAGCTGGTCGGACTGTGACCTCGTTCCCACGCTGCCTATTAATGGGGGAGTTGGAGTATTAACAAACTCGCATCCAAATCCATGTTCTCTGTAGTCACCATCACACCTGGTAGCAAGGAGCAATACAGAGATTGCATGATGCCTATAATCATTTGACAATTTAGGCAAACTGAAAATGGTGCAGCCCTTTATTGTAGACAAATTGACACGTGTGATTACTGTATGAGAAATCCTATAGAGCGTTTAAAACCAACATATGTTGTTGTAGGACTGACAGTCATACCATTTAACCCGTACTCTGGACTCCCCTGATAGACATGTAAGGTAGTGGATTCCACTGCTAGGCCATCATCTGAGACCATGTGTATACTGGCTGCAAGATCTGGTATCTCATCACCATCTGTACCATCCATGGTCACTTGAATCAACATCGAAATATATATGACCATATAGATTAAGCTCTGGCCAGCAGAAGAAAAAATATGGAACAAATGCTCTATATTCTGATTATCTCACTGTTTGGCTTAATTTTCAAAACTGAAATGATGGAAAACCATTCCCCATCAGCTCATGCAAAATAGTAAAGTCACAATGGCATAGTATACAAATATTCATTGTTACCTTTAGGTCGCAAGGAGTGCTTTTATATGTCCTGTTCACACTATGTATCGGATTAAATAGCAACATCATCGTTGCATGCTTCTCTCCAACTTCCTAATGTATTATATTATGTTTGACTGATCTACTATATTGTCTCAGTCCGCCACTTAACGCGGGTTACGTCGAGAGAGGAAATATCGAAAAAAAAATGTCCAGCTCGTGTTGCAACCCGAACATGATTTGTGGTGCGCATGACAATAACACGGAAGTCCCTCTGACTATTTCTGCTAACGTTTTTACATGAATGAAACCATTGTAACTATGTAATTATACAGCACTAGTCACACACCTACTCATTCAAGGGGTTTTCTTTATTTTTACTATTTTCTACATTATAGAATAATAGTGAAGACATCAAAACTATGAAATAACACATTTTTAATCATGTAGTAGCCAAAAAATTGTGAAACCAATCAAAATAGATTTTAGATTCTTCAAAGTAGCCAAACTTTGCCTTGATGACAGCTTTGCACACTTTTGGCATTCTCTCAACCAGCTTCACCTGGAATACTTTTCCAACAGTCTTGAAGGAGTTCCCACATATGTTGAGCACTTTCTGGCTGCTTTTCCTTCACTGCGGTCCAAATCATCCCAACCCATCTCAATTGGGTTGAGGTCAGGTGATTGTGGAGGCCAGGTTATCTGATGCAGCACTCCATCACTCTCCTTCTTGGTAAAATAGGCCTTTACACAGCCTGGAGATGTGTTGGGTCATTGTCCTGTTTAAAAACAAATTATAGTCCCACTAAGCGCAAACCAGATGGGATGGCGTATCGCTGCAGAATGCTGTGGTAGCCATGCTGGTTAAGTCTGCCTTAAATTCTAAATAAATAACAGACAGTGTCACCAGCAAAGCACCTCCACACCACTCCTCCATGCTTCACGGTGGGAACCACAAATGCAGAGATCATCCGTTCATCTACTCTGCGTCTCACAAAAACACAGAGGTTGGAACCAAAAATATCAAATTTGGACTCAATTAGAACAAAGGACAGATTTCCACCGGTCTAATGTCCGTTGCTCATGTTTCTTATCCCAAGCAAGTCTCTTCTTCCTATTGGTTTCTTTGCATAAATTTGGCCATGAAGGCCTGACTCACGCAGTCTCCTCTGAACTGTTGATGTTGAGATGTGTCTGTTACTTGAACTCTGTGAAGCATTTATTTGGGCTGCAATTTCTGAGGCTGGTAACTCTAATGAACTTATCCTCTGCAGCAGAGGTAACTCTGGGTCTTCCTTTCCTGTGGCGGTCCTCATGAGAGCCAGTTTCATCATAGCGCTTGATGGTTTTTGCAACTGCACTTGAAGAAACCTTCAAAGTTCTTGAACTTTTCCTGATTGACTGAACTTTGTCTTAAAGTAATGATGGACTGTCATTTCTCTTTGATTCTTTGAGCTGTTCTTACCATAACATGGAGTTGGTATTTTACCAAATAGGGCTATCTTCTGTATACCACCCCTACCTTGTCACGCCACAACACAACTGATTAGCTCAAACGCATTAAAAAGGAAAGAAATTCCACAAATCAACTTTTTACAAGGCACACCTGTTAATTGAAATGCATTTCAGGTGACTACCTCATGAAGTTGGTTGAGTGAATACCAAGACTGTGCAAAGCTGTCATCAAGGAAAATGGTGGCTACTTTGAAGAATCTCACATATTTTGGTTACTATTTGATTCCATATATGTTATTTCATAGTTTGTATGTCTTCACTATTATTCTACAAATTAGAAAAATAGTAAAAATAAAGAAAAACCCTGGTATGAGTAGGTGTGTCCAAACTTGACTGGTACTGTATACAGTATAGCATATAAGATGGAGGATCAACTTCATGTTAAAAGAGGTCATTAGCGAATACTTTAACTAACGTTAGCAAGCCAGCTCGCTAGTAACTTTAGCTGGCTGCACATTAGTTAGCTATGGTAGCTAAACAGCTATCTTTTAGTAGCTAGTTAGCTAACGATACCTGTCTTAACCATACATAGCTTTGGTAAACCTAGCTATATTATTGTATGGTTATCTCTGCAGTGACTGAAAAATTAACTGAGAGCCTGTATGTATTGGCTAACTAGCAATCTTTATCGACTGCAAGAGCACTTTAGAATGTCCCTTCCAGGACTAGTGCTACACGAAGTAAGTGGTGACTCCAAAGCAAAAGCTTACATACTACTGGATAATAAGGATACTACTAAGGATACTACTAAGGCATACTACTAAGGATAATAAATGTAGGTAGACATTTGTTACTTTACAGTAGCTATATTGCTGGGCTGTCCAAAAACGCACATCAAAGAAATCATAGCTACTTTTGCAGTAACAACATTCATTTATCTCTGCTCATCTCTCCCAGACAGATATGCAGCTCTGGGAGGAGCCAAGTTAAGGAGCAATCTACACTGTAGAATATGCATGCAGTTAACCTATACCTAGGTCTACTGTATAGGTTTTTAATTATATTGACAACATTTATTTGTAACTTAATATTGTGAGCGATTCCATGCCAGCGTAAGAAAAACATATTTTGTGTATCAGATTAGTCTGGCAGTTCTCACTTAGAAACTTAATTGAGAGGAAGGATGTTTTACATGCTTTTGACATTTGTGTCACAAATCATTTTTGCGAAAATCATGATGGAAGGGGTCATTTTAGGCCCTTTTAGACCTATACAGTGCCTTCAGAAAGTATTCATTCCCCTTGACTTATTCCAAATGTTATGTTACAGCCTGAATTCAAAATGTATTGTTTTCTTACCCATCTACACACAATACCCCACATTTATTGAAAATGAAATACAGATATATCTCATTTACATAAGTATTCACACCTCTGAGTCAATACATGTTAGAATCACCTTTGGCAGCAACTACATCTGTGCGTCTTTCTGTGTAAGTCTCTAAGAGCTTTGCACACCTGGATTGTACAATATTAGGCCATTTATTATTTTCAAAATTCTTCAAGTTCTCTCAAATTGGTTGTAGATCATTGTTAGACAACCACTTTTAAGTCTTGCCATAGATTCTCAAGCAGATTAAACTGTAACTTGGCCACTCAGGAACATTCACTGTCTTCTTGTTAAGTAACTCCAGTGTAGATTTTTTCCACCTGTCACCAGAGGGCGGCAGAGACCATCCTAGCGACATTAACAACATTCAGGTGCGTCCAATTTACTAATTAAGATTTCCCTCTTAAAAGATGTGTGTTTTCTGTTGTCCTTTGCAGAAGCTTGAATTGTGTGCGTTTGTCTCCTGAGTAAATTTTCGAGACTTAGTATTTGTTGGTTTCCCAGTGTGACTGTGTTCCTTCCGTTACCGTTTCTAAGTAAAGCAAGCTTCAGCCTACAACATGGACCCAGCAAAAGATCACCCAGATCAAGAATGTTGTAACCCACCAAGGAGCACTGCTGGGGTGGCAGCCAAAACAACTCTTCCAGATATCAGAACTCCCTGGGCACGTAGACTCCATCCAACCTAGGAGGAGCCAATGCCCAAGTCTCATCACACAGTGCTACAGGCGTTGCCGTAGTTCCTCCATGGAACCTGCACTGGGAACCCAAGATCCCAGCCCCCGAGCGTTATGACGACCACCCGGGAGGATGCAAGGGGTTCCTCACCCAGTATGATCTGGTGTTTGAGCTACAGTCCTCCTTGTTCCACACCAATCAAGACATGATTGCCTACATAATCTCTCTATTCTCAGGCTAGGCCCTGGCGTGGGCAACGGCTGTGTGGAAACAACAGCCACTGTCCTGCAGCTCCATATTAGCCTTCACTGCCGAGCTGTGACGATTCTTCGACCACCCAGTCGGCGATCGAGAAGCGGCCAGCCGACTGTTCAACATCTCTCAAGGGGCTAGACCAGTGGCTGACTTAGACATTAAGTTCTGCACCCTCACCACAGAGAGTGGGTGGAATACATAGGCACTGGTCACCGCTTTCCACCAGGGGTTGTCTAACTCAATCAAGGTTGAACTGGCCTCTCGAGAACTGGGCGTAGACCTCAAGTCCCTGATAACGCTGGCAATCAGGATTGACAACCATCTCCGAGAGTGCTTTTTTGACACCACCCCGGTTTCCTGAGCACCCCACGCCCCCAGAACCTAGCATTGAGGAGCCTATGCAGCTGGGACGCACACATCTGAGCCCACAGGAGCGTGACAGGCGCATGTGCGAAGGCTCCGGCCTCTACTGTGGAGGTCTCGGCCATCTCCGTGCTACATGCCCCGGTTTGATGGGAAACGCTGGGGCTCAACAGCACAAGGGGAGACTCTGATGAGCTGTGCAGTTACACCCCAGCTACCCAGTCACTGTCTAACATTACCCGCAACCATCCATTGGGACAACCGTCAGCACCACTTTCAAGCCTTCATGGACTCCAGGGCTGCAGATAATTTAATTCACCAAGACTTCGCCAGAGAATTACAAATCCCCTGCGTGAAATGCCCCATTCCTCTGCAGATTCAAGACCTTGATGGACGCCCCATTGGCTACAGCCAGGTGGAATATCAGACCAAGCCCATTCTACTGCAGGTTGGGGTGAACCACTCAGACTCTTAGTTTTCTTTTGGTCACTGCTCCAGAGAACCACCTTATCTTAGGGTACCCCTGGCTTGTGCTACATAACCCACTATTCTCCTGGTCCACGGGACACCTACTAGACTGGGGTAAGAACTGCCAGACTAAATGCCTAAGACCCCCACCAAGAGCCTCGTCGTGGTCCACAGGATCCATTGAAAACCAAGCCCCTTCCGCTCTCCCTTCCGAGTACCTCAACCTCTGGGAGGCCTTCAGTAAGAGGCAATCCGCCACCATCCCTCCTCATCGTCCATACGACTGCGCCATAGAACTCCTACCCGGATCCACCCCCCTCCCCCTGGTGGCAGGTTTAATTTGCTCCTCTACATCCCCAGCTAGTGCAGGCTTCTTCTTCATGTTCAGAGGGCTGAGCAGGATTTCAATTAAGAATCATTACCCCCTACCCCTGATGTCCACCGCCTTGGAGATGGCCCATGGGGCACAATTCTTCCCCAAACTGGACCTACGCAACGCTTACAATCAGGGAGGGAGATGAATGGAAGACTGCGTTTAACACTCCGAGTAGCCACTGAGTATTTAGTCATGCCCTTCAGATGATCGAACTCACCGGCTGTCTTCCAAGCATTGTTCAATGACACACTTAGGGATATGTTGAATCGGTTCATTTTTGTTGACGGCATCCGGATCTTCTCCAAAACCCTTACGGAACATATACTGTACCTCCACCAAGTCCTGAGACGCCTCCCGCAGAGCCAACTACAGTGGTTCCTCCTTTAAAAGTTGTGTCACATTGCGGGCTGCTGCAGAATTCTGTGGCACGTTATTTATTTGTCGGCCATTTATTTTCTGTTAATGTGAGTTAGTGCTACTTTGACCACCAGAGGGCATCTTTGAGAAGCATTTGACAGTCTTCCATATTGGCATTACCAGAGAATTTAAAACCTCTTTTTAACATAGTATATGAGAAAGATTTTAAGAAATGTGGCTTAATTTGATTAATATTATGGTGTTTCTATTCCGAGAAACGAAAAATGAAACCTTCAGGGTTTCTGTTAGAAAACATGGCTCTGTACAAGGTGACGGTCAGGAGTAGGCTACAGCATAAGAGGATTGGACGAATCTAAATTAATATCTAAGGGGCATAACATTTCCACACCCCGATTGTAGTGTAACTGAACTTTCAGTTGAGCGTACTTGCACTTTGCCTTCTCTACAGGTAGTTAATGCTGTTGCTATGCAACCTCTTGCTAGCTATTTCGCATAACAAATGACTAGTTAGAAATGTTTCGACTTAATGTTTCGGGTGTGTTCTTAAATTCAATCGAGTGCCAGCGCTCATAAATTCAGACCGTTTCGCTCTCGGAGTGCACACTGGACTTTTGGACTGAGGAGTAGGGCTGATTTGAACATTCTGGCCTTACAACGGCAGTTAAGCACCCAAGCTAACGTTGGATAGCTTGCTAGCTACTTTCAGACACAAATGAGACCACTCTGACCATTTTACTCGTTCTTGCAGAGCTGGTTAGGCAGTTTTCATGTTAACCAGAGCGTTGGTGGCTGTAACTGTGCTGCTGGAAACCATTTAATTACGCTTTTTTTGCCAATCTTTACTGACACCGATCATATTCAACGGATGTTGAGCACTCATAAATTCATTATTCTGCGTCTCTGGGGAAACTCAAATGACAGTGCTCTGAAATCGGAGTAGATAGCCAGAGCCAATTTACGAAAGCCCCCGAATGTCCATTGAGAACGCACAATGACTATACCATTTAGGTAAGCTAAGAATGACGGGAATAATCAAGTCAATAAACATTGGGTAGTTAGCCTATAGTTAATATACTGGCAAGTTTGATTTATAACTACTAATGTTAGGTACATAGCTAACATACTGGTACATACCGCTGTAATGATATGCTATGTGGTTCGTAAGGACAGTGTAGCTAACAAATTGTCAGCCAACATAACGTGTAAGATAACTTATTTGAAAAGTCTTACTTTATTACATTGAGTAGAAAGCTACCGCGAGGACGTGCTCCATCGACTCTGTGGATTAAGCATGCTTTTGGTGCAAAGTCGATAGCGAGCTGGACTTCGGGCAAGGAGGTTGAGGGTTCGAAACCTGCTCCCTGCTTGTTTCATTTGAAGTTGTGTACAATTATAAGTATGACCATATAGTATTAAGTATGACCAATATATTTGGTTTATATTGCCCATTCATTGTCCGAGACACAGTAGTACATTGGGACCCAAAAGCATAATCAGTGCTCTAACTCCCCCTTGGTCGTTAGGGCAAATCTGGTCTGTGATATGAGTTTTTTTTTCCACACCTAGCTTGGCTATTAGACTATTCTTTAGTAAAGGTTGAATAGTCTATTCAGCTATTAGCCCCACTCCTCAACTTGCAACAAATTGTTACTCCCATCTCATTCCTCACCCTCTTCCATGCGTCATTCTCCGCCTGAGTGGCTCGCTTGTGGGCGTGCTGGCGGGATATGGCAGGATCTTCGGTTGTGCGGAAAGAATTCTGCATAGCAAATTTATATGAAGGTCTGGTTATTCACAGGCAAATTGTTATATGATATGGAGGTACATTTGTGTCTTTTTGACGAGCAAAACTTTCTTCTTTTCAATCAAAAAAATTTGATCTGAAAGCAAAAACGATGCTTCAAAATAAAATAAAATGTTTTGCTATCAAATATTTTGTAAAAGAGCGCAAAATGTTTTATTCCCAAAAAATGTATTTGAAAACAAAACTCCAATAAAATTTCGCTATCAACCACGCTCCATTTTGGCAATTTTTGGAATTGACAATTTGGGTACAACCAATATTTTCTTTCTGACACAAAGGAAGCCATAGTGGACACCTACGAAGGTTAGCTCCTACATATTCAGTGTTGGTTCATTACATACAGTTGAAGTCGGAAATTTACATACACTTAGGTTGGGGTCAATAAAAAAATCGTTTTTCAACCATTCCACAAATTTCTTGTTGACAAACTATAGTTTTGGCAAGTCGGTTAGGACATCTACTTTCTGCATGACACAAGTCAATTTTCCAACAATTGTTTTCAGACAGATTATTTCACTTATAATTCACTGTATCACAATTCCAGTGGGTCAGAAGTTTACATACACTAAGTTGACAGTGCCTTTAAACAGCTTGGAAATTTACAGAAAATTACTTAATGGCTTTAGGAGCTTCTGATAGGCTAATTGACATCATTTGAGTCAATTTGAGGTGTACCTGTGGATGTATTTCAAGGCCTACCTTCAAACTCAGTGCCTCTTTGCTTGACATCATGGGAAAATAAAAAGAAATCAGCCTAGACCTCCACACCTCCACAAATTATAGACCTCCACAAGTCTGGTTCATCCTTGGGAACAATTTCCAAATGCCTGAAGGTACGACGTTCATATGTACAAACAATAGTATGCAAGTATAAACACCATGGAACCACGCAGCCGTCATACCGCTCAGGAAGGAGATGCGTTCTGTCTCCTAGAGATGAAAGTACTTTGCTGCGAAAAGTGCAAATCAATCCCAGAACAACAGCAAAGGCCCTTGTGAAGATGCTGGAGGAAACAGGTACAAAAGTATCTATATTCACACTAAAACGAGTCCTATATCGACATAACATGAAAGGCCGCTCAACATGGAAGAAGCCACTTCTCCAAAACCGCCATCAAAATGCCAGACTACGGTTTGCAACTGCACATGTGGACAAAGATGGTACTTTTTGGAGAAATGTCCTCTGGTCTGATGAAACAAAAATAGAACTGTTTGGCCATAATGACCATCGTTATGTTTGGAGGAAAAAGGGGGAAGCTTGCAAGCCGAAAGAACACCATCCCAACCGTGAAGCACGGGGGTGGCAGCATCATGTTGTGGGGGTGCTTTGCCGCAGGAGGGACTGGTGCACTTCACAAAATAGATGGCATCATGAGGACGGAACGTTATGTAGATATATTGAAGCAACATCTCAAAACATCAGTCAGGAAGTTTTAGCTTGGCCTCAAATGGGTCTTCCAAATGGACAATGACCCCAAGCAGACTTCCAAAGTTGTGGCAAAATGGCTTAAGGACAACAAAGTCAATGTATTGGAGTGGCCATCACAAAGCCCTGACCTCAATCCTATGGAACATTTGTGGACAGAACTTAAAAAGCGTGTGCGAGTAAGGAGGCCTACAAACCTGACTCAGTTACACCAGCTCTGTCAGGAGGAATGGGCCAAAATTCACCCAATTTATTGTGGGTAGCTGTGGAAGGCTACCTGAAACGTTTGACCCAAGTTAAACACTTTAAAGGCAATGCTATCAAATACTAATTAGGTGTATGTAAACTTCTAACCCACTGGAAATGTGATGAAGGAAATAAAAGCTGAAATAAATAATTCTCTCTAATATTATTCTGACATTTCACATTCTTAAAATAAAGTGGTGATCCTAACTGACCTAAGACAGGACATTTTTACTAGGATTAAATGTGAGGAATTGTGAAAAACTGAGTTTAAATGTATTTCGCTAAGGTGTATGTAAACTTCCGACTTCAACTGTACATACACACCGTAGAATGATAAATCATGCAATTATTATTCTTAAGCTAACCAAAAACATTTATCTACAAATGCCTGTTCTCGAACATTTTCAGTTTAATTCATTGAACTTTCTTTCATGGCAACTCATATGCAGGCCATGTCCTATTTTGTTTCATAGTCGATATATAATCATATTTCACGTGTAACGGTTAGCTTTTTTTTACAGAAGGATGAAAGAACAGAATATGTCTCAGGGAATGCTATTCTGATATGTCATATGAAGAGTTACCGTAGAGAAGAAAGTCAGGGCCATTAAGGCATGGATGACCCATGTGGGCTTTTCTTGTTGTCACGACTTCTACCGAAGGTAACTCCTCTCCCTGTTCGGGCGGCGCTCGGCGTCGCCAGTCTACTAGCTGCTACCGATCCCTTTTTCTTTTTCTGGTTGTTTTGTCTGTGTTCCTTTTCACACCTGGTTTTCAATTGCTTTGATTTCTGTGGGTATATAGGGCACCTGTTACCTGCCGTAATTCGGGCAGGATTAGACTTGTGTGCATTGCGCTCGATTGTATTTGATGTTTGTTGTTTTTCCGCTATTACGCAGGTGTATGTAAAGTGTCGGAACTGTGTTTGTTCCTCCGTGCGTGTGCACGAGTTTCTGATTATTCGAGAGCGTAGTTTTGGGATTTTTGTCTGTGCCGTTTTGTATTGGTGGACTATATTATTAAACACGCTTCTCAGACATATCTGCTCTCTCCTGCGCCTGACTCCTACACCTCTCACCAAGACGCATGTTATCACACTTGTTCACATTGATACAAATCATAAATTGATAAGGTACTAAGATGTATGTCTCCATCAAATATAAGTTATTTTAACTTTTTTATTCTTACAAATTTTCAATGATGTATGAAATTTGAATTGTTTTTCATCAACTGGTAATGCATAAATAATGAAACAGGTTAATTCATGGCGGAAGACCACAGGACAACAGGGATTAGGTCCCCCCCACCCCACAAAAGCCTTTTCTTTCTCTCTGTTAGAGTGGAATGCTTATGGAGAGATGTTTGGAGTGCTGTGACATGTCAGTACTACAAATTGCTGCACAGTTTGGAGGAAGAAGGCTACCTTGACCTGTCAAATTCTTTACACCTCTTCTGTGTGGGATATGTGTTCCTACCTCGTCTGCGAGCAGCTCTGCAGCATTTCAGAGTTGGAATTATCACCCTTTTAAGTACAGAGGCGAACCTGACACCTCACCAGTTGTTGCCTTAGCACTACACAACTGATGATGATGATGATCAGGTTCAATGATCAGGTCTTCATCAAGCTTCAAGTGGTATTTATGTATTCATTTGTGATCTGGTAATGTA
Organism: Oncorhynchus tshawytscha; assembly: GCF_018296145.1. Taxonomy (NCBI): domain Eukaryota; kingdom Metazoa; phylum Chordata; class Actinopteri; order Salmoniformes; family Salmonidae; genus Oncorhynchus; species Oncorhynchus tshawytscha. Next base: position 52,562,913 of record NC_056433.1, read on the forward strand.
AAAGTCTAATAACATTATCTTGTATTGTTTGTCCTCATGTGTCTGTTTTTCAGCATGAGTACTCAGTAGCCACTTAGTGTGGACACCAGGTGAGACTACACACAGATTCCTGTTGAATAGTCTCTTTAACTACCTTATTTTCGCAATAACAGTTGGTCTCCTTCACTTCATCCCCCTTCTCCCTAAATCCTATAGGTTATATCAGCTGTGTCGGTGAACCCCTCTCGCATCTGAACTGGCTGACACAGAGGGCACAGCATGATCATAGTTGAGAGGTCACTTGGTCGGGTCAACAGGAAGTATTATTAAAGATGCTTTACATTTACATACAGGTAGATGTAGTAATACCAGAGTTAATGATCCAAGGTCAGTTTTGTATTTCACCTCCTGTTGATTATGATGACTGACTGTGTTAGAATTTTAAAAAACAAAGCTTAATCATGCTCTCTATCCTTCTGTCTATCGTCTGCATGTATGTTTTGATGTGAGAGAGGAAGCCAGTCCCGTCATCGCCACCTCACCCGCTCTTAAGATAACCTTCCAGCCGACTGGGAGCCCAAGGCTGGTTAGGAGACACTGCTAGAGACACGATGTAATTGTGATGAACTGAGAGAATATTAGGGTAGCACTGTAAGTCATTAATCATATGCTGGCTTCCCTGCTCCTGTTTTACCACTTTCCTTTTCTGTCTTCTATACATCTTCCCACCTCTCTTTTTATAATGCACACCATATGTGCATTGAAGTACAGATTGAACTTTTATTTATAATGTATGTATTTATAACACCTGGATAATAAACTTTCAATAAAGCGTTTCACATTCTCCACTGGTTGAAAATATCTCATTGAAATAGTACACCTATCCTGTGCCCTCAGATTAATGCAGATGAAGGGAGTTAGATATGCATAGGAAGTGTAGTGTACTGTTTTTTTCTTCTGTATATATGAATTACAAGTCATCCTTTACTTAAATCATGTTTCTAGTCTATTGCATAGTTACAACATGTAATCATTGATGTCCCAGGAGCAGGAGTGGTAAACACTGAAGTCTATGATTGTAATACATACAGTACATGCAGACACAGCATCATTCAAAGAATGGCGTTTTATTCACCTGGTATTGGATATGACTGAAAAAAAATGTCTCAGAGATTCATCCCTGAACCGCACCTTTATTTTCCCAGGAAGAGTACATGATCAGTGAATATATTCAATGTACATGCTACAATGTGCGGATCTCATGTGTGGTAATAACTATAGTACGTGTGTATATTGGACTTAGATCCTTGGCACAATAAAGTTATATTCTACTCAATCCATAGGCTTCATTAATGCCATTCAGACTGAAGTTGATACAACTATGATAGCTGAGGTTTATAGGCTCTGAACTTGTAACGGTTTTCTTCTGGTGAAAGAGAGGCGGACCAAAATGCAGCGGAGTGGTTATTCATGTTTAATTTATAAAGACACTATACATGAATAAACTAACAAAAACAATAAACGTGCGAAAACCTAAACAGCCCTATCTGGTGCAAACACAGAGACAGGAACAATCACCCACAAAACCCAACACAAAACAGGCTACCTAAATATACACCTGACTCTGAATGAGAACCATATCAACCATATCAGGCCAAACATAGAAATAGACAAACCAGACACACAACAAAGAATGCCCACCCAGCTCACGTGACCAACACTAAAACAAGGAAAACACATACGAACGATGGTCAGAACGTGACAGAACTAACATTCATACCAAACGTTTTAGGTCCATACACAGATCGGCTACATACTGTAGCTAGCTACGCATCCATAGGCATAGTTATTTTTATCCTCCACTACACAATAAGCAAATAGTTAGCTATGTTACTTCAGCTGCATGGAAAATATAAGCAAGGCAAACTTACACTTGTACATTCAATTTGCAGTAAATAATTTAGCTAGCTAGATTCTTTACATCCACTGTTTTACAAGACGCCTGGTTTGCTGGTTTTCTCAGGAGTCCCTAAAACATAAAACAACACAAATTACAATTTCATACTCATGTCATAACACTAGCTAGCTAGCTGGCTAATGTTAGCTAGTCAGCTAAATTGCTAAATAGCGATTTTCGTAAATTAACTTTATGGCAAAAAAATATGCACAATCATTTGTCTCTACATTAACTAACATATTCCTCTCAATTATACATTTTTTGCTTGACCCGTTATGACCTTTCTAATTACTTATATTTGCTTCCACTGTAATGTTTTGTCAGCCATTTTTGCTGAAGAATGTCACCAGCGACGGATGGCTCGCGTCAAATTCATCATTGGAACCCCTTTGTATGACTGGTCAAATAAAAACATTGGGACCCAAATGCATAATGAGTGCTCTTGCAGTGGTCTGGAGCAATGAAGCCATGATGCTGGGTACCCCTAAGTCCCGCGGTGTAAACTCACAACTTTTAAAGGAGGAACCACTGTATATGTCAAGATAATTGCAAAAGGGTTTTCTAATGATCAATTAGCTATTTAAAATGATCAACTTGGATTAGCTAACACAATGTGCCATTGTAACACAGTAGTGGTGGTTGCTGATATTGGGCCTCTGTACGCCTATGTAGATAATCCATTAAAAATCAGCTGTTTCCAGCTACAATAGTCATTTACAACATTAACAATGTCTACACTGTATTTCTGATCAATTTGTTGTTATTTTAATGGACCAAAAATGTGCTTTTCTCTCAAAAACAAGGGCATTTCTAAGTGACCCCAAACTTTTGAATGGTAGTGTAAATCTAGTAAAGGAATAGAAATATATGGACGAGCAATGTTAGTAAACTATTATGTTTATCCTTAACCATTGATTCCTCATCTGGTCTCTTCTCTGCACCTGGGTCCAACCTCACCATGTCACAGATTTGGTCTTGTGTTTTAGGTTATTATCCTGCTGAAAGATTAATTAATTTCCGTGTCTGGAGGAAAGCAGACTCTGAATGAGGTTTTCCTCAAATGTTTCCTGTGCTTTGCTCCAGTACGTTCTATTTTATCCTGAAAAACTCTGCAGTTACTAATGACTGCAAGCATACCCATAACATGATGCAGCCACCATTATGCTTGAAAATATGGAGAGTGGTACACCGTAATGTGTTGTATTGGATTTGCTGCATACATAACACTTTGTATTCAGAACAAAAAGGTAATTGCTTTGCCACGTTTTGCTAAATGCAGGGGTGTCAAACTCATTCCATGGAGGGCTGGTTTATGTTTTTTTCCTTTCAATGAAGACCTAGACAACTAGGTGAGGGGAGTTCCTTACTAATCAGTGACCTTCATTCATCAATAAGTACAAGGATGGAGCAAAAACTTGCAGACACTCGGCCCGCTGTGTTCCAAACCAGATGCATGTTTTGGAATATTTGTATTCTGTACAGGCTTCCTTCTTTTCACTGTAATATTGCAAAAAATACGCCAGGACATATACTCTGAGCATGTGCTGACGAACTGGCAAGTGTCTTCACTGACATTTCCAAACTGTCCCTGACTGAGTCTGTAATACCAACATGTTTCAAGCAGGTAACCAGTCTAAATGACTACCAACCTGTTGCACTCACGTCTGTAGACATGACGTGCTTTGAAAGGCTGGTCATGGCTCACATCAACACCATTATCCCAAAAACTCCACACACACTTCAATTTGCATACCGCCCAACAGATCCACAGATAATGCTATCTCTATTGCACTCCACACTGTCCTTTCCCACCTGAACAAAAGGAACACCTATTTGAGAATGCTATTCATTGACTAGAGCTCAGCGTTCAACACCATAGTGCCCTCATAGCTCATCACTAAGCTAAGGACCCTGGGACTAAACACCTCCCTCTGCAACTGGATCCTGGACTTCTTGATGGGCTGCCCCCAGGTGGTAAGGGTAGGTAACCACACATCTGCCTTATTGATCCTCAACACGGGGGCTCCTCAGGGGTGCGTGCTCAGTCCCCTCCTGTACTCCCTGTTCACTCATGACTGTATGGCCAAGCACGACTCCAACACCATCATTAAGTTTGCCGATGACAGAAAAGTGGTAGGCCTGACCACCGACAACGATGAGACAGCCTATAGGGAGGAGGTCAGAGACCTGGCCATGTGGTTCCAGGATAAAAACCTCTCCCTCAACATGATCAAGGCAAAGGAGATGATTGTGGACTGCAGGAAAGGAGGACCGAGCACGCCCCCATTCTCAACGACAGGGATATAGTGGAGCAGGTTGAGAGCTTCAAGTTCCTTGATGTCCACATCCCCAATAAACTATCATGGTATAAACACACCAATACAGTTGTGAAGAGGGCATGACAAAGCCTATTCCCCCCCAGGAGACTGAAAAGATTTGGCATGGGTCCTCAGATCCTCAAAAGGTTCTACAGCTGTACCATCGAGAGCATCCTGACTGGTTGCATCACTGCCTGGTATGGCAACTGTTCGACCTCCGACCACAAGGCACTACAGAGGGTAGTGTGTATGGTCCAGTACATCACTAGGACCAAGCTTCCTGCCATCCAGGACGTCTATACCAGGTGGTGCAGAGGAAGGCCCTATAAGTTGTCAAAGACTCCAGCCACCCTAGTCATAGACTGTTCTCTCTGCTACCGCATGTCAAGCGGTACAGGAGTGCCAAGTCTAGGTCCAAGAGGCTTCTTAACAGCTTCTACCCCAATGCCATAAGACACTTGAACAGCTTATCAAATGGTTACCTCGACTAACCTGTGTCCCCGCACATTGACTCTATACCGGTACCCCCTGTATATAGCCTCACTATTTTACTGCTGCTCTTTAATTATATGTTATTTTAAATTTTTACTTAACACTTATGTTTCTAAACTGCATTGTTGGTCAAGGGTAAGTAAGCATTTCACTGTAAGGTCTACACCTGTTGTATTCGGCGCATGTGGCAAATACAATTTGATTTGATTTGTAAATTAGGTTAGTGTTGGCCATTGGCCTTATGCTGAAATCCCTCAGTGGTTTCTTTCCTCTCCGGCAACTGAGTTAGGAAGGATGCCTGTATATTTGTAGTGACTGGGTGTATTGATACACCATCCAAAGTCTAATTAATAACTTCACCATGCCCAAAGGGATATTCAATGTCTGCTTTTTTATTTTTACCCATCAACAAATAGATGCCCATCTTTGCAAGGCATAGGAAAAACCTCCCTGGTCCTCCCTGGTCCCTGGTTGAATCTGTGTTTTAAATTCACTGCTCGACTGAGGGGTACAGAGATGAGGTAGTAATTAAAAAATCATATTAAACACTGTTATTGCACATAGAGTGAGTCCATGCAACTTATGTGATTTCAGCAAATGTTTACTCCTGAACTTATTTAGGATTGCCATAACCAACCGGTTAATTACTTATGGACCAAAACAGACTGAAATTTCAGGCAGTTTTTTCAAAACGCTTTTACACTAAAAGGGCATTGTAATAATTTTCTAAATGTCATAGCATTATTCCAACCTCATAGTGTGTAAATAAATCATCTTGAATAAATTAATGTGACATGTGAAAGACTAAAAAGGACCTAAAATGGCCACTTTATCATGATTTTCTCAATTTGTTAGTGATAAAAATGTAAAAAGCATATCAAACATTGTTCCTTCCAATTAAGTTTCTATGTAAGAATTGGCCAAAATATTTTTTGCTGGCATGGAATCGCCCTTGTATTTATTTAACACATATTCATCTTTTCATTTCCAGTGCAGTGAAAAGCATGACAAACAGCAGCCTGCACTTCAAAAGCAGAGATGGGCTCAGCCATCAGCATGAACGTACAAATCAGCATCTCCCAGGGGCGCAGGTTGGAGGCAGTAAACAACCAATTCCACTCACTTTGACTCTGGGACACAGTAACAATGCTGTGTATCTTCCATTTGTCTGATTGCCCACAAACCTCTATTCACCACAGCTGAGGATATTTATTTATTTTTACATTTCCCTGTTCAAGCTAAAGGGTGGAGTTGATGAGGCTGATAAACTTATTTTGAGTGAAAGCCAAGAAAACCTGTTCATAGACATGGGCCACCATTTCTTGTATTTGTTATTTTTGTTTGCAATCATCATCCTTTCTTTCATTTGTTCATCACCCGTTCTTTGCATTATTATTTGCCATTATTTTCATGTTTCTCGAAGTTTGACGTTGTCTTCCTTATTCCCCCACACTGTCACATGCACACAGCTCACATGAAGTGAACCCCCCCTCTCCCATTCCTCCTGACACTCCACCACATCCCCCATCCACTTCCTCCGGACTTCTGAAAGACAATCCAAGGTTAATAGTTCCTCAGGCATCACACTCAAAGCTATACTTAGCTTTAACTCGGCCACAAGGACTTCTAGGCACTCACTTGAAAATCTGGAAAAGTGCACAAGGAATGAACCTAAATGTGCTATTAGACTACTGGTTTACATCAACTGTTCCACTTTATCTTTTAGGACAGGGTGTTTTGTAACAACATACTCATGGTTTGAAATTATTTTACAAAATGAGTTTATTCACAGTTATTAAAAATGTTTTGTTTACAGTATGCAGACTAGAAACTACAGAATTTCTCTATACATTGTGCAATACACAGTTTTGGCGATATATTTCATGGATCATTCTTGGTCTTTACCAAACACTTGAAAATTAAAGCATTTATTAGCAAATCTTTAAATCATATAATCACATCGCAACAAAAGGATTAGCTGTAGCTAGTTAGTCACTAACATTTTCCAGTGGAATACCAGTAAGTAAACATTCTACAGAGGGCTTAATAGTGATGGAATCAAATATGGTTAGTGTGTAAAAAGTCAATAGGGATGTTAAGAAAGGTGTATTAAAATGACAATTCCACTGTATTGAAATGTGGGATAGCTCAGAGCTTTTATATAGCTTCAGCCATTTTCTATCCATATTCTATCCGTATTCTTCAGAACGGTAGATCGTATGGGCGGAATGAACTAGTCTTGTGCTAACTGCGATGACTTGTGCAGTGCATCTCACACTAGAGTAGAGTCTTTACTGGAGGCCCCTGACTTGCGGGCCAGCACGCTTCTCATCTCATTGTTAATGCCATTCCATGGCTTAGACGGAGACTGCAGCGGCCCCGACTCTGTCGACAGGGTCCTGTGCATTCTCGAGCCACCCCCACTGCCACCACTACTGTAGCCCTCCTTGTCACTGCCGCGACTCTGTGGGCCATGGGATGGGGAGTGATGCTGGTGATGCTGCTTTGGGTCAGTACAGGGAGGGTAGGACAACTGTCGGTGGAGATGGGAGTTGTTGCGGTGCCTCCTGGGTTTGTCCCCGTCTTGGAGCTCGCCGTGGCGGACGGCAGGGGTGCACTCTCCATGCTGGTTCTGGTACATGGTGTCAGTGTGCTCCCCACCATGGTAGTGTTGGGCGGTGCGGGCGGCTTTGACCAGTGAGTGAATCACGATCACCAGCAGAATCAGGATTCCTGAGGCCAGTACGCATGCGCTGGCGATGCCGGTCTCTACCTCAAACACCAGCAGCATGTAGATGGACATAGCTGCAGTAGAGAAAGAAACAGAGAGAGAGAGAGTGAGACTGACATAAAGAGAGAGCGCCGCAGAGTGACAGGTACAGAAAGACTAGTTTATTACACTGTGAGAAAGATCACTTTTCAGGTCCCTTTTTCTCCCAGGGATGAATAACTCTAAATATTGTAGTGCATTGGCATTGGTTTTTTTTTGTGTATTTTCCTCTTTTTGACTAATGTTTGGTCATCTTTCAGCAGTTGAAGAACAACAGACCCAGGAGTGGTAAAGGAGGGAGGAGAGAAGAATAACTTTGGGATATGATGATGACGTTATGGAATTGCACAGCTCCCACTGAAAGGGAGCTGTGGGATCAGGGGGTCATCCACCCTCCATTACAACGGTGCACTGCCTCCCACCTGAACTAGGCATTCACTGGAATGGAAAGCCAACAGCTTTGCCTTGCCAGGACCTGCCTTAAGACATGCCAGTAATGCACGTCTGTCAAACACGCCATTGTTTTGGGCCTTGTGTATCAATCAGTTGAAGGGACTCTGAAAGCAGTGACCTTTGCCTCTGCTGCAAATTAACTGGAGTATACTTGTAGAAATCTGAATGAATTTGGTACAATCTGTTATTGTTTAACAGTTGGTCTGAACGGATGTAATGTCTGATAAATTAATCTGCTTTAGCTAAATGAAAAGTGCTTTCACATGACGTTATGTGGGGTGACTACAGTGTTCATAATACTACCGAATATATATTCCAGACTTGGAATTGTTTCAACTCTCTACCCAAGGCTTTTACTTGCGACATAATTAAATGCACTAAAGAGTAACAATGGCTACATATTGAAGATGTGCATGCTCATCCCCAGAATGTTTTCACGTGTCTATTTTCAAAGGATAAAGCAAATAACATTAACAACTTCATAGTTAAGGACACTATAACAACATTGAAGAACATGAAACGGATTCTACAAGAACCAATATCACTCCCTAAAAACAATGGAGCAATCCTTGGATAGCATTTCAGAATTCACCGATTAAATTGGACCACATGGAACACTAAATGCATAGAAACCGTAAATTACTTGGCAACAGAAAATTCATTTATTTCCATGATAGAATTAAAAAGTAATTTTGGACTGACCAATGTAGATAGTTTCAACTACATGCAACTTAAAAGTTACATATCACAATATGTTGATTTTAAATCATTTAGACATCAGAGCAACCTTGAGGGAATCTTATTTGAGTCAGAAAAGAAAGTTCATATGATAGGGAAGATATACAAATCTTGCAGAGAGCATATCCCACTGACAAGCTCTTTAAAAAAACTGTTGGAACCAAGATTTAAGAACTGATGTTGGCACAAGATGGAGGGATAACTAAAGAAATTACAATTAACGAAAATGGGAGCTAATGTATGGCATTTATTATACAAGAGACAAAGTTCACAAATTCTACAGCACAAGGTAAGGTCATGTCTTAAGTCTAAAACAAATAATGAATCAATAATTCATGCTTTCTGGGAACGCTATGAAGTCCGGAAGTTGTGGGCGGGGCTAGAAATGCGGCTGTCAGAAGTATTACAATGTAAATGTACTTTTAATCCATCTGTTTGCATGTTTCAAGACATGGCATGTGGGGGGGTGTGGTGAGATACCCGATTTGTTGGACGATTCTCTTCTCATTTTGAAAAAAATGTGTACTAAAAACATAGAAATCAATCCACCATCATTAGCACAACAGAAAAATATAATGATTTATTATTTAAATAATCAAAAGTGTGCGGGCAAGAAACAAAATGGTGCAGTTTCAGGCCGTGTTGCGGAAAGTGATGCAGGCGCTGGAGATGGGGGTTTGTGCTAGTGGGTCTGGGAAGGTGGGATGTTTGTATGATGTTGTTTGTATGTGTATGTATTGTTTATAAAATATCAAATAAAATCTTACAACGGCAACAACAAAAAATACTACCAAATATGTTGCAGTTTGATACTCATGATATAGCCAATGAGTTTGTGGTGCCACTTGTAAAAAATATTTGTAAGGTTCTTCTAATTTTATTCAAACAGTTCATTATGGCCCTTACTGTTTACATTTGTTGTCTGTCTTACCTGCTAAGTATACTGAAACCCCAAGGCAAAATAATCCAATGGCCACATGTCGGACAGTTTGGCTATGGAATAGGAACCAGTCTGCTCTATGGGAGGAAATGAAGAAAATGCAATCAGTGACAATGATGACATGATCGTATGTTGACGGGTATTGTTCAATTAGTTCACAATTATTTATTTGCACCAAAATAACTCAATGATTTCAAGGTTCAAATTAGGCCTTCTCTTCTGTCCATTCTTTTTCTATCATGAGATACTTTTCTTCTCAAAATGAGTTGGTTTATAGAATGCTTTGTCATTACTTGCACTGGAGTGCACAGAAGCTAGATCTATATGAAAGTCATAAAAAGCACAGACACAATTCTAACCCAACGCGGGAAGAGCTAGGCCACTGAGACCATAGGCTGTGCACTGGGTGTACAACGAGGGAACGCTATTGTTTGTCGAATTTATACTGAGTTCAGAGATAGGAGTGGTCGGTCAAGCAGCCTCTGTCTGCACCTGGTACACACGGAAAGTGGTGAATTTATAAGAATGTAATATTCTTAATTTAATTTCTGTCAATGTCCAACTTTAATATAATTGAAGCATGTTATTCAACAAAATAAACTGCAGGTGCAATTCTTGCCGACAACAAATATATTATCAAATACATTATCCTTAAAGTATGTTGATGAATGTGTACCTTTCTGTATCTTCTCCTCTGCATATCTCGGTTGTAAAGTAGCTGTGCAGAAGGCAGACCATGACAGAGCTCAAATTGAGCGTGAGGGAGAGAGCAGAGAGCACTATAGACACAGGCATAAGCACTGCCCAAACATTAGTTGGCACGATGGAGATGTTGGGGGGTGATTCCTTCACAGCAATCTGTTGTGATTGTATCTGGAAAATCAAAATGACCGATAGCAGAGACATAATCCCAGATAGGATCCCTAATGAAGACAGGACCATCAAAGACCGCTGGCTATAAACGTACCTCATATTTGGGCTATAATTCACAGACTGACATGGGCGCCCCTATTTTTGGAAAAAGTTATCCCGGTCGGAATCTCCTTTATCCTCGTACACGCGTTATCTTTCGCAACCTCTTCAATCTGCCATATACTGTATCTGTAAAGAGTTGAAACAATTGTGAATAGGAAAAAGTAAGAAACTTGGGATTGAAAGAATGTGCGTGTTATTTGCGTGTTGTGCACAAGCACCCGATCCCCCGACCGAGCATGTGATGTTTTTCAAATCCCCGGATTAAAAACTTCGCAACAACAATGGATTTTTCAATTGGATTCTCCAAAACAATGCGTTTAAATGCTCGTCCGAAGCAGTCCACTGCCGGAGGAAAAACTGTTTGCAAACTTTAGAAAACTGTTCACTTTCCTTTCCAAAACATGAATTACCCCCGCATGAATGCATTTGTTAAACATGTAAAACAATTGCAGTAGTGCGCTTTGAATTTAACTTCAGATACATTTGAAATGTGAAGAAAACATTGGTCCAAAAAATGTATTTGATTGTGACCAGGTCTATGATTTTTATTTATATTTCTTAGTCTAGGCTACAGTTATATATATGATGCAGTTTAATGCTATTGAAAATGAATAAGGATCCACCAAAAGACATGAATCAGTTCTCGATACCTTTAACCTCTATAATTAGGCATTAACTGTAAATCATGCAATAGAAGCCTCCTGGAAATTAATCCCAATTAACAGCTGGCTGCAAACTGGTCACAGAGCAAAACTTATTATATGTTACTAAAACCTGTGCCACTCCATTTAGTATATGTTACATTAGGTTACATTACATTGGCCTACCAATGTAATAGTGGTCATATGAATTGTAGGACGCATAGTATTGTAATGAAACAGGCAGGGAGCAGGCCTCGAACCCTCGACCTTCTAGCCCGAGGTCCGGCGCGCTATCGACTGTGCCGCAAAAGCATGCTCGTGCGTCATAGTCGATTTCCGTGCTTATAAACCCAGGGTCGTTACAGTATGTTACAAATTACAATTCATATGATATTTTATGAATTGCAATTCGTACAATATGTTACAAATTTGCAATATATATCAAATGTTATGAATTCCAATTTGCTGTTGCTAACGTTAGCTAGGCTAGGGGTTAAGGTTAGGAGTTAGATTAAAGGGTTACGTTTATTGTTCAGGGAAGGGTTAGCTAACATGCTAAGTCGTTGCATGCTAAGATAACATGCTAAGGAGTAGCTAAAAAGTAGTAAGTCGTTGCAAAGTTGCTAATTAGGTAAAATGCTAAAGTTGTCCGTGATGAGATTTTAACATGCAACCTTTCCCTTCTCATACTAAATGTCTCAAATAACGTAGCCTAATGTAGCATATCATACTAAACAGAGTTTCACAGATTTTAGTAACATATAATATGCTTTCTCTGAGACCAGGCTGAACTAAATAGTGTCTACATTGGTTATTGTTTTGTGTTTCATGCAAGAGCTTCACAAGGGTTTATCATAGTCCAAAACATGTACATGTATGCACGGCAGTGTTCTAGAATATTGGACGGTTGACTTTCGTAGCCTACTTTTCTAACTCTCAGCACAGCTCAAGCAATTTCTCCATCTGTCCATACATTCAAATGAATAGAGGATGTGTACCAGAGACGCATTGGTTGGGAATTGTAGTGAGGTGCGTATTCCATCTGTGCGTCCCCACAGATGGTGGTCTCAGAGCCTTGTAGCTATTGTATTTCGAAATGGGACGCTGAACTATCGCGTTCTAACAGTGGTGGGAAAAGTAAATAATTGTCATACTTGACTAAAACGAAATAGACCTTAATAGAAAAGGACTCAAGTAAAAGTGAAAGTCACACAGTAAAATACCACATGAGTAAAAGTCGAAAAGTATTTGGTTTTAAATATACTTAAGTATCAAAAATAAATCTAAGTGCTAAAATATACTTAAGTATCAAAAGTAAAAGTATAAATAATTTCAAATTCCTTATATTAAGCAAACCAGACGGCACCATGTTCTTGTTTTTTTTATTTTTGGAAAGCCAACACTCAGACATAATTTACAAACAAATCATGTGTGTTTAGCGAGTTCGCCAGATCAGAGGCCGGGAATGACACGGGATGTTCTCTTGATAAGTGCGTCAATTGGACCATTGTCCTGTGCTGCAAAGCAAATAAAATGTAAAGAATACTTTTGGGTGTCAGGGAAAATGTATGGAGTAAAAAGTACATTATTTTCTTTAGGAATGTAGTGAAGTAAAAATTGTCCAAAATATAAATAGTAAAGTATTTTTACTTAAGTACTTTACACCACTGCGTCCTAGATGATGAGAAGCGATAGACCGGTGCACCATTGGGACATAGCCGAGTGGCTCTGAGACCACTTAGCTATGTGTGCACAGTTATAATGACAATATGGTCTTGTCTCCGCCCTAACGATGGGAGTTGTTGTATCATGGAAGGATTTTTACAGGAGTGAACCCTCTTGCATCGCCTCTTCCTCTCTGGCAAAAGCCAAAGAGTTCCTGAGAATTTGAAATGGAGTGGCCTCTCTCTCATCCTTGAACTCTCCCCCAATTAACTTTTCAATGGTTGCCTTGGAAAAAAACACTGAAATACCCAGAGACAGCGCACTGCTGTTGCTCTGTTGGTTTGAGGCTACTGCGCTGTGCACTCGCCCACCTTTCCTTTTAGGCCCCTATAGGAACCTTAATCCATTTGACCTTTGAAAACATTATTGTACATTAAAGAGGCCTACTATTTATGTCCATCATCCATATAGACTATGGCCATGCCACTTTGGGTCATTAAATTCACCTCCATTTTCTGAAGTGTCTTTAAGTACATGGATGGTCTTTTTGATATAGTAAACAAATAGAATACCTTTTTGATTTTATGCAACAAAACTTTGTTGTTGTATTTGTTCGATTCTGAAGCATAGGCTATAAGCACATGTAAAATCCCACAACACCCAAAAAGCTCTACAAACCAAAGCTTATTTCAGGTATACTTTTTTAAATGTACTGATGCAGGGCTCACTAGCAATGAGGGGTAAGAGAAATGTTCTCTGTGTGTGATTGTCTGATTCTATCTTGAAGACAGTAGGACAACTGTAGAGCAGCTAAAGGTTGGGGGTTTGGGGTAAAGGTCTGGCTTAATGCTGTTCTGATGGAGATAAGCTCGCGGCTATGAAAGTGCACACAACAAAGAATTGCTCTCATACATGCACACTGACCATGGAGTCTATTTCTGAATTCAACAGCCCCACCACACACACTAAAATGGCAGCCGCTGATGTTGTCGAAAGCAGAAGTGAGCAGTTTCAGGAAAACAAAAAATAAGTCTAAATGTGAACACTTTCCAAAGGGCTCCTTCATCTGACATAGAATGTACTCTCTTTTTAATGTGATTCATAATGCTTAGGGTCACAACACTGATATGTAAACTTTGTTACGGCATCGAAATGACTAACATACAGTATATCCTACACAATGAATAACCTTTAGACAGAGTGTCAACACTGCTCCTATGATTCTTAGCAGGTGGTTTTTACTTTTATTTACAGGTGATGGTTGTGTTTATTCTCCACTGAATTGGGTGAATCTAGCTGCACACAGGGATGTAGCCTATAGCAGGGGTGGAAGCGGCCCTCCGAGATGTTGCTAACTCTTGCATCATAAAGGGCCTTCTTTAAGATCATCAAGTGTGTGTGTATGCGTGAGCGCACATTGGTGTGTTTGTGTGTGTTTTTGAATGGCGTGTGTGTGCGTAGTGCCTGCGTGTGTTAGGAGTGTCTCTGTGTGATTGCTCGATGTTAATAACACTTGTCCTTAAATTATTTTTAGGAGTAATGAAAGCAATGTGCCACCTCCCAAAAATAGTCAAGAATTGTGTAGCTCATATAAATGATTGAGTTATAACCTCTAAATATATCCATTAAGATAGTATGTGGACTATCTTTTGGCATCTTTGAAGTGACAAATGGATACTGTATATAATAAACTATGACAGTACTATGTTTGGCCTAAGGGATGCGGCTGTATTATTGAAGAGCCAAAGCCTTGATTAGCTGCGTGAGATCAGTCAAATGGTAAGACGACTATTGTAGATCTAACAAAATCAGGCAGAACCAATGGAAGTAAGACTAGTAGGACCTGTAGGCAGTGAGATTCAATGCATTCAATGTTAGAGATTGTAACACAGCAGAATAAGTACAGAGCTATTGGATATGGGATCCTCTTATTGCCAGTATATTCACTCACCTATTGAAATGGCCCAAAATAGGAATTGGACAAAGCGAAGGAGGAATCAAAGTTACCTATCAATAGAAAACTTTTAGAAAATCCCATGCATCATCACATCGTTTAAAGTTCTATTTTTGTCTTTTTATCCACCACTATTCCCTTCTATTCTTAGGCCGCACTATTGATTATTTACCTTAAATTATCTATCTACTGACACACAGCCAATGTAAGTGAGTCAACAAGCAAGTGAGCAAATAGGGAGCTCCTAGGATGTGCTGTGAGACTAAATGAAAGGGTTACTACAGTAGCTTATTTTTCATGTAAAGAAAATAGGTTATTTTAATGCACAATCCAACTCATGCCAATGATAGGCCTTCATTAGAACATCGCTGACCAAGAACATTTTGTTTTGAAAACCCAAGACAGTGACCATCAATAAACATATTCTCTGTGGTTTACATATGTTTTCTTCAGAAAAAGGCACAGGAAGCGCAATAGTCAAAAATAGCATATCTATGAACGACACAGACCAAGATCATGCTTACTATGTAGCTTATCTTGTGTCTGATCTCTGTTTGTGTGTTTATATGTGTGTGTGGGTGTGTGTGGGTGTGTGTCTACCCACTCCGCTTCACTCCCTCATCCCTTCATTCCACTCCTCTGGCCTGCTACCTCTCCTGCAGTAATAGCTGCCCACTTTACAGTAGATTAAACTACTGTGTGTGTGTGTGTGTGTGTGTGTGTGTGTGTGTGTGTGTGTGTGTGTGTGTGTGTGTGTGTGTGTGTGTGTGTGTGTGTGTGTGTGTGTGTGTGTGTGTTCACCTCACACACCTAACACAAAGATGGGCAAGTTGCAATAGAACATCTTCAAGTGGAATGAAGTTGAAGAGTAACTGTATATGAGAGTATTAATGGCCTACAGGACAAGATGTTTCCAAGATGGCGTAGCATATCAAATCAAAATCAAATCAAATGTATTTATATAGCCCTTCGTACATCAGCTGATATCTGAAAGTGCTGTACAGAAACCCAGCCTAAAACTCCAAAGAGCAAGCAATGCAGGTGTAGAAGCACGGTGTCTAGGAAAAACTCCCTAGAAAGTAGCAGACGTGGTTTGTCGTCCTCTCGTTTACTTTTAGTATTTTTCGTCTTTTTTGTATATATTTCAATTTATTTTCAATCTCTTTTCCATTTTTAAATTAAATGTGACACGGATCTGCTATTTTTTAGATCGTATAGCCAGAACCTTCATCAGAAGTTAGCCATCCGAAGCTAACCAGCTAATTAGTTACTAGCTATTTAGTCATTGTTAGCCACTGCTAGGGCCTTTACCTTCTGCACAGGCACCAGCCGTTTTTTTTAGCCTGGATAATACCTGCCAGTCTGCCAGTATCGGAATGTTTTTCTCCACTACAACGCCGGATTCCTGCCGTAAACCCTGGACCATTACTCCTGATCATCACAGCTAGCTAGCTGCCACCGAATGACCCAGCCCCGAAAGCTAGCCCTGAGGCAAGCCCACCTCCCTCCCTCTTTGTGATCACTCAGCTACTCAGCCGATGCCTTCCGGGACTTTACCCCCAACACGGCTAGAATCCACTACTCAACAGGATACTTGCTGTAAGCTCTGAACCTTTGCATCGGATCATCGCCGCTAGCTAGCTGCTACCGAATGGCTATAGTGGCTAACGCCCCTGCCCCGAAGCTAGCACCAGTTAGCCACGAGCCAGGCGCATCTCCCAAGCAGCAAACGAAATTACTACAACTACAATACCTCTTTCGCCATCTGGCCCGGACCCTTTGTCGACACAGCACCACGCCATACCACCACGACTGGTCCGCAGACGTAACTCCATCCGCTGTGCCCTCAACCGGCCTTTGCCGGACGTCGAAGCAGACGATTCTACTTACCCCGGCCTGCTAACGTTAAACGCCGTGTCTCCCGTGTGCTAGCATATAAACGACTACCCCGCGGCTTCCCTGTTCCATCTATTGCTGTTCACTGGACCCTGTGATCACTTGGCTACATAGCTGATGCCTGCTGGACTGTTCATTAATCACGGTACTCCATTTTGTTTATTTATTGTTTATCTGTCGGCCCCAGCCTCGAACGCAGGCCCTGTGTGTAGTTAACCGACCCTCTCTGCCAATTCATCGCCTTTTTACTGTTGCTGTTGTCTTAGCTGTTGTAGTCTTACCCGTTGTTGTCTTAGCTAGCTCTCCCAATCAACACCTATGATTGCTTTATGTCTCTCTCAAATGTCAATATGCCTTGTACACTGTTGTTTAGGATAGTTATCATTGTTTTAGTTTACTGTGGAGCCCCTAGACCCACTCAACATGCCTCAGATACCTCCTTTGTCCCACCTCCCACACATGCGGTGACCTCACCCAGCATAACTAGCCCGTCCAGAGATGCAACCTCTCTTCTCATCACTCGGTGCCTGGGCTTACCTCCACTGTACCCGCACCCCACCATACCCCTTGTCTGTACATTATGCCCTGAATCTATTCTACCACGCCCAGAAATCTGCTCCTTTTATTCTCTGTCCCCAACGCACTAGACAACCAATTTTGATATCCTTTAGCCGTATCCTCATCATACTCCTCCTCTGTTCCTCGGGTGATGTGGAGGTTAACCCAGGCCCTGCGTGTCCCCAGGCACTCTCATTTGTTGACTTCTGTAACCAAAAAAGCCTTGGTTTCATGCATTAACATTAGCAGCCTCCTCCCTAAATTTGTTTTACTCACTGCATTAGCACACTCCGCCAACCCTGAAGTCCTTGCCGTGTCTGAATCCTGGCTTATGAAGGCCACCAAAAATTCTGAGATTTCCATACCCAACTACAACATTTTCCATCAAGATAGACCTGCTAAAGGGGGAGGAGTTGCAATCTACTCCAGAGATAGCCTGCAAAGTTCTGTCATACTTTCCAGGTCTATGCCCAAACAGTTCGAGCTTCTAATTTTAAAAATTAATCTCTCCATAAATAAGTCTCTCACTGTTGCCGCCTGTTATAGACCTCCCTCAGCTCCCAGCTGTACCCTGGACGCCGTATGTGAATCAATTGCCCCCCATCTATCTTCAGAGTTCGTTCTGTTAGGTGACCTAAACTGGGATATGCTTAACACCAACGGCAGTCCCACAATCTAAGCTAGATGCCCTCAATCTCACACAAATTATGAAGGAACCCACCAGGTACAACCCTAAATCCGTAAACATGGTCACCCTCATAGATATTATCTTGACCAACTTGCCCTCCAAATACAACTCTGCTGTTTTCAATCAGGATCTCAGCGATCACTGCCTCATTGCCTGCATCCGCTATGGGGTCAAACGACCACCCCTCATCATTGTCAAACGCTCCCTAAAACACTTCTGCGAACAGGCCTTTCTAATTGACCTGGACCTGGCCCGGGTGTCCTGGAAGGATATTGACCTCATCCCGTCAGTAGAGGATGCCTGGTCGTTCTTTAAAAGTAATTTTATCACCATTTTAAATAAGCATGCCCCTTTCAAAGAATGTAGAACCAAGAACAGATATAGTCCTTGGTTTACTCCAGACCTGACTGCCCTCAACCAGCACAAAAACATCCTGTGGCGGACTGCACTAGCATCGAATAGTCCCTGAAATTATGCAACTCTTCATGGAAGTCAGGAACCAATACACACAGTCAGTCGGTTTTGGGACACTGTGAAGTCCATGGAGAATAAGAGCACCTCCTCCCAGCTGCCCACTGCACTGAGGCTAGGTAACACTGTCACCACCGATAAATCTACGATAATCGAGAATTTCAATAAGCATTTCTCTACAGCTGGTTATGCTTTCCTCCTGGCTACCCCAACCCCGGCCAACAGCTCCGCCCCCCCGCAGCTACTTGCCCAAGCCTCCCCAGCTTCTCCTTCACCCAAATCCAGATAGCAGATGTTCTGAAAGAGCTGCAAAACCTGGACACCTACAAATCAGCTCTCTTTCTAAAATGATCTGCCGCCATTTTTGCAACCCCTATTACCAGTCTGTTCAACCTCTCTTTCATATTGTCCAAGATCCCTAAAGATTGGAAAGCTGCCGCGGTCATCCCCCTCTTCAAAGGGGGGGACACTCTTGACCCAAACTGCTACAGACCTATATCTATCCTACCCTGCCTTTCTAAGGTCTTCGAAAGCCAAGTCAACAAACAGATTACCAACCATTTCGAATCTCACCATACCCTCTCTGCTATGCAATCTGGTTTCAGAGCTGGTCATGGGTGCACCTCAGCCAGGGTCAAGGTCCTAAATGATATCTTAACCGCCATCGATAAGAAACATTACTGTGCAGCCGTATTCATTGATCTGGCCAAGGCTTTCAACTCTGTCAATCACCACATCCTCATCGGCAGACTCGACAGCCTTGGTTTCTCAAATGATTGCCTCGCCTGGTTCACCAACTACTTCTCTGATAGAGTTCAGTGTGTCAAATCAGAGGGTCTGTTGTCCGGACATTTGGCAGTCTCTATGGGGGTGCCACAGGGTTAAATTCTTGGACCGACTCTCTTCTCTGTATACATCAATGATGTCGCTCTTGCTGCTGGAGTGAGTTTCTGATCCACCTCTACGCAGACGACACCATTCTGTGTACTTCTATCCCTTCTTTGGACACTGTGTTAACAACCCTCCAGGCAAGCTTCAATGCCATACAATGCCATACAACTCTCCTAAATACAAGTAAAACTAAATGCATGCTCTTCAACCGATCGCTGCCTGCACCTGCCCGCCTGTCCAACATCACTACTCTGGACGGCTCTAACTTAGAATACATGGACAACTACAAATACCTAGGTGTCTGGTTAGACTGTAAACTCTCCTTCCAGACCCACATCAAACATCTCCAATCCAAAGTTAAATCTAGAATTGGCTTCCTATTTCGCAACAAAGCATCCTTCACTCATGCTGCCAAACATACCCTTGTAAAACTGACCATCCTACCAATCCTAGGCTATTACAAAATAGCCTCCAAAACCCTACTCAACTAATTGGATGCAGTCTATCACAGTGGCATCCATTTTGTCACCAAAGCCCCATATACTACCCACCATTGCGACCTGCACGCTCTCGTTGGCTAGCCCTCGCTTCATACTCGTCGCCAAACCCACTGGCTCCATGTCATCTACAAGACCCTGCTAGGTAAAGTCCCCCCTTATCTCAGCTCGCTGGTCACCATAGCATCACCCACCTGTAGCACACGCTCCAGCAGGAATTATCTCTCTGGTCACCCCCAAAACCAATTATTTCTTTGGCTGCCTCTCCTTCCATTTCTCTGCTGCCAATGACTGGAACGAACTACAAAAATCTCTGAAACTGGAAACACTTATCTCCCTCACTAGCTTTAAGCACCATCTGTCAGAGCAGCTCACAGATTACTGCACCTGTACATAGCCCACCTATAATTTAGCCCAAACAACTACCTCTTTCCCTACTGTATTTATTTTATTTATTTATTTATTTTGCTCCTTTGCACCCCATTATTTTTATTTCTACTTTGCACATTCTTCCACTGCAAATCCACCATTCCAGTGTTTTACTTGCGATATTGTATTTACTTTGCCACCATGGCCTTTTTTGCCTTTACCACCCTTATCTCACCTCATTTGCTCACATCGTATATAGACTTGTTTCTACTGTATTATTGACTGTATGTTTGTTTTACTCCATGTGTAACTCTGTGTCGTTGTATGTGTCGAACTGCTTTGCTTTTTCTTGGCCAGGTCGCAATTGTAAATGAGAACTTGTTCTCAACTTGCCTACCTGGTTAAATAAAGGTGAAATTAAAAAATATATTAAAAATTAAAAATTGACCACCATTATTCCTGTGACTACACTACCGTACAAAAGTTTGGGGTCACTTAGAAATGTCCTTGTTTTTGAAAGAAAGGCACATTTTTTGTCGGTTAAAATAACATCAAATTGATCAGAAATACAGTGTAGACATTGTAAATGTTCTAAATGAAAAAAAAAATGAAAAAATAACTGAAGATCTCATACAACGCTATGTACTACGGCTGTACTACTCCCACAGAACAGCGCAAATTGGCTCTAACCAGAATAGAAAGAGGAGTGGGAGGCTCCGGTACAAAACTGAGCAAAAAGTACATTACTGTGTCTAGTTTGAGAAACAGACGCCTCACAAGTCCTTAACTGGCAGCTTCATTAAACAGTACCGACAAAACACCAGCCTCAAGGTCAACAGTAAAGAGGCGACTCCGGGATGCTGGCCTTCAGTTTCTTGGCAATTTCTCACATGGAAAAGCCTTCATTTCTCAGAACAAGAATAGACTGATGAGTTTCAGAAGAAAGGTCTTTGCTTCTGGCCATTTTGAGCCTGTAATCGAACCCACAAATGCTGATGCCTCAGATACTCAACTAGTCTAAAGTTTTATTGCTTCTTTAATCAGGACAACTGTTTCCAGCTGTGCAAACATCATTTCAAAAGGGTTTTCTAATGATCAATTAGCCTTTTAAAAAAAGATCAAACTTGGATTAACAAATAACACAACGTGCCATTTGAACACAGTAGTGATGGTTGCTGATAATGGGACTCTGTACGCCTACGTAGATATTCCATAAAGATTCTGCTGTTTCCAGCTACAATAGTCATTTACAACATTAACAATGTCTACACTGGATTTTTTATAAATTTGATGTTATTTTAATGGACAAAAAAATGTGCTTTTAAAAAAACAAATTATGACATTTCCAAGTGACCCCAAGCTTTTGAACGGTAGTGTAATTATTTTTTTAATCCTAATCAATCTACACACAATAACCCAGAATTATTATTATATATATTTTTAACTGTCATATCATATTTACATAAGTATTCAGACCCTTTACAGTCTTGAGTCTTCTTGGGTATGACAAGCTTGACACACCTGACTTTCTCCCATTCTTCTCTGCAGATCCTCTCAAGCTATATCAGGTTGGATGGGGAGCATCGCTGCACAGCTATTTTCAGGTCTCTCCGGAGATGTTCGATCAGGTTCAAGTCCGGGCTCTGGCTGGGCCACTCAAGGACAGAGACTTGTCCCGATGCCACTCCTGCATTGTCTTGGCTGTGTGCTTAGGGTTGTTGTCCTGTTGGAAGGTGAACCACTACCACATATCTACAGTACAAAATCCATGTGTACTTGTGTATATAGTGCGTACGTTGTCATGTGTGTGTATGCATGTGTCTGTGTCTATGTTTGTGTTGCTTCACAGACCCCGCTGTTCCATAAGGTGCATTTTTATCTGTTTCTTTTAATCAAATTCTACTACTTGCATTAGTTACTTAATGTGGAATAGAGTTCCATGTAGTCATGGCTCTATGTAGTACTGTGTGCCTCCCATAGTCTGTTTTGGCATGTCTTGTGGGGTATGCATGGGGGTCCGAGCTGTGCGCCAGTAATTAAAACGCACAGCTCTGTTCATTCAACAAGTCAATACCTCTCATAAATACAAGTAGTGAGGAAGTCAATCTCTTCTCCACCTTGAGCCAGAAGAGATTGACATGCATATTATTATTATTAGCTCTGTGTACATCCAAGGGCCAGCCGTGCTGCCCTGTTCTGAACCAATTGCAATTTTAGTAAGCCCCTTTTTGTGGCACCTGACCACATGACTGAACAGTAGTCCAGGTGCGACAAAACTAGGGCCTGTAGGACCTGCCTTGTTGATAGTGCTGTTAAGAAGGTAGAGCAGTGCTTTATTATGGACAGACTTCTCCTTATTTTAGCTACTGTTGTATCAATATGTTTTGACCATGGCAGTTTACAATCCAGGGTTACTCCAAGCAGTTTAGTCACCTCCACTTGCTCAATTTCCACATTATTTATTACAATATTTAGTTGAGGTTTAGGGTTTAGTGAATGATTTGTCCCAAATACAATGCTTTAAGTTTCAGAAATATTTAGGTTTAACTTATTCCTTGCCACCCACTCTGAAACTAACTGCAGTTCACCCTTCCATCACCAAACTTTTGGCAGAGATATGGCTTCATGTCATTGCATCATTTGGTATGTCCTTCAATAGCCAGTGAAAAACGGAATAAAGCCTTTTTACACGTGAGTGAAATCCTAAAATAAGGTTATAGAAATATTATTTCATAATTGACTATTTTAATCTGCTAATACTTTGTCATAATGTATTAATAATAATAATAATAATAATGTATTAATAATGTCATAATATCAATGTCTTGTCATGTCATGTACAGTAATGTGTATAATGAAACTATCACATTTAACAAAACATAAAAACTAAGAAGCAAGAAGCAAGCATGTCACATATAAATGCAATTTGGCAGTGGTGTAAAGTACTTAAGTAAAAAATATTTTAAAGGATTACCTAAGTAGTTTTTGGGGGTATCTGTACTTTACTATTTATATTTTTGACTACTTTTACTTTTACTTCACAACATTCGTAAAAGAAAAGAATGTACTTTTTCCTCCATACATTTTCCCTGACATCCAAAAATACTCGTTACATTTTGAATGCTTAGCAGGACAGGAAAATTGTCCAAATTCACGCAATTTGTCAAGAGAACATCCCAGGTCATCCCTACTGCCTCTCAACTGGCGGACTCGCTAAATTTGTAAATTATGTCGGAGTTTTGGAGAGTGCCCCTAGCTATCCGTAAATTTAAAAAACAAGAACATTGTGCCATCTGCTTTGCTTAATATAAAGAATTTGAAATTACTTATACTTTTAGTTTTACTTTGATACTTAAGTATATTTTAGCAATTAGATTTACGTTTGATATATATCAAAAGTATATTTTTGATATATATCAAGTATATTTATTTTCAATATATTTTCAATATATTTAAAACCAAATACTTTTAGACTTATACTCAAGTAGTATTTTACTGGGTAACTTACTTGAGTCATTTTCTACGAAGGTATCTTTTACTCAAGTATGACATTTGGGTACTTTTCCCACCACTGGTATTTGGGTAGTCAATTGTGACAGCCTTCATTGAACGGCCCTTCTAGTCTCTCGTCAACTGAAATGATTGCCATCGGGGAGGCGGAGCCAACGGGCACAGCCGAAAGGGCGGTATATGGTCATTTACAAATGGGCTGCAGCCAGCTGTTGCTGCTGGAAATGTACGCGCGGTTGAAAGGAGCGCTCCTGAATCATTATCATCTAGAATCAGGTGGACATTTCTAGCCACGGCACCGCGTATTCACTTCAACGACAACGAATAGTTCTTGAATTTTTTAGAGACATTCCAAAAAATTGTAAAATAGACACTGCTGTCATATTTATCCGTCAATACCGGCTCAAACACAGAGTAACCTACAGTTAAGAACAGGGCAGAACGTGACACCGGAGAGATATCAAAGAACAGGTGAGCTGGGAGCGGTCATTGTTTTCTTCTTATCAAAACAATATACATTTAGCCTCCACTCAGAGTTTCCTTAAAATGATCTGTGCTATTCTGAGAAAACTGTAAATGATGGCATAGGCTAGTAACATGCTATTACGGTTTAACTCATTTATAGTAGATACTTAGGAATGCGTAACTCTGGGACATCGATACGATTATAAACCGAGTATTTTTGCATCAGAAATGCAATAATTATTTGTCGTATGTATGTCGTATGTATTATTAACAACGACACATGCAGGCATCACAGCTGTATTTATAGTGCTGTTGCCCAGTTGTATAATTTACCAAAGACTGCCATGTGCCTGGTTATGCTATATTTGACACAGTATTCCACTTGATAGGCTACATTCAAAGGGCCAATCATCGGGAGGCCTGTTTTTATTGATGGGTTCCTCTTGGTCAAAAGAGATAGGATCAATCAAATATGTTTCTAACGTTAGCAAGAAGTTAGTTGTATTGTTCAGGCAGATGAAACGTGAGATTTCATCCAATAGAGAAAGTAGTGGGGAAAGTAAGCCTAACCCTTGCATGACAAATAATACATTTGCATTCTTTGGCTCTAATCCCACTATGAGTCATCCCTAAATCAGATCATATTTGTGTCACAATTGAAGATGAAAGGAAATGGATGGCGAGATTCTTACACATTTACAGTAGTGGAACAATAATGCCACAAGTGTACCTATCAAGACACAACACTTTCAACTCATTTATGCATCTACACATCATAGTAATGACTAGTAATACTGTCTATCATAAGTATACACACCCTTGGAGTTCTTCACAGTTCATTGTGTTACAACGTGGGATTAAAATGTGTTTCATTGTCATTTCTGTCAACAGTGTACACATACTATTCTGTAATGCCAACGTGGAATTAATGAAATAAAATAAAACATGTAAATGTTATAAAAAAGAAAACACTAACACATCTTGATTAGACAAGTATTCACCCCCCGGAGTCATGTTAGAATCACCATTTGGCAGTGATTACAGCTGTGAGTCTTTTTGAGCAAGTCTCTAAGAGTTTGCACATCTAGACTGTGCAATATTTGCCCATTATTATTTTCAAAATTCTTCAAGCCCTGTCAAGTTGGTTGTTGATCATTGCTAGACAGACATTTTCAAGTCTTGCCATATATTTTCAAGCAGACTGTAAGTAGGCCACTCAGGAACATTCACTGCCT
Source organism: Oncorhynchus tshawytscha (assembly GCF_018296145.1). Taxonomy (NCBI): domain Eukaryota; kingdom Metazoa; phylum Chordata; class Actinopteri; order Salmoniformes; family Salmonidae; genus Oncorhynchus; species Oncorhynchus tshawytscha. Next base: position 52,588,375 of record NC_056433.1, read on the forward strand.
TCTTGGTAAGCAACTCCAGTGTACCTTTGGCCTTGTGTTTTAGGTTATTGTCTTGTTGAAAGATTGGTCTCCCTCCCAGAGTCTGGTGGAAAACAGACTGAATCAGGTTTTCCTCTAGGATTTTGCCTGTGCTTAGCTCCATTACGTTTGTTTTTATCCTGAAAAGCTCACCATTCCTTGCCGATGACAAGCATACCCATATTGATGCAGCCACCACCATGCTGAAAAATATAAAGAGTGGTACTCAGTGTTGTGTTGGATTTGCCCCAAACATAACCATTTTTATTCAGGACAAAAAGTAGATTTATTTGCTACCTTTTTGGAGTATTACTTTACTGCCTTGTTGCAAACAGGATGCATGTTTTGGAATATTTTTTATTCTGTACAGGCTCCCTTCTTTTCACTCTGTCATTTATGTTAGTATTGTAGAACCATCCTCAGTTCTCTCCTATCACAGCAATAAAACCTCATAACTGTTTTAAAATCACCATTGGCCTTATGCTGAAATCCCTGAGTGGTTTCCTTCTTCTCTGGCAACTCAGTTAGGAAGGACATTTATATCTTTGTGGTGACTGGGTCTATTGATTCACCATCCAAAGCCTAGTTAATTTCTTCACCATGCTCAAAGGGATATTCAGTGTCTGCTTTAAAAAAATTAAATGACCTACAGTGCATTCTGATAGTATTCAGACCTCTTGACTTTTTCCACATTTTATTACGTTACAGCCTTGTTCTAAAATAAAAAATAAAAAATCCTGGTCAATCTACACACAATACTCCATAATGACAAAGCAAAAACTGGTTTTGACATTTTTGCAAATATATTACAAATTAAAAACTGAAATATAATATTTACATAAGTATTCAGACCTTTTACTCAGTACTTTGTTGAAGCACCTTTGGCAGCGATTACAGCCTTGTGTCTTCTTGGGTATGACCCTACAAGCTTGGGACACCTGTATTTGGGGAGTTTCTCCCATTCTGCTCTGCAGACCCTCTCAAACGTTGTCAGGTTGGATAAGGAGCATTGCTGCACAGCTATTTTCAGGTCTCTCCAGAGATGTTCGATCGGGTTCAAGTCCAGGTTCTGGTTGTGCCACTCAAGGACATTCAGAGACTTGTCCCGAAGCCACTCCTGCATTGTCTTGTGTCACACGGGACTAGGTGTGTGAGGTAAGAATCAGTCGCAGAGAGTTCCAAAGGGAGAAGTGCACTTTAATATGGCACCAAAAGCAATGCCCAAAACACAGGGCGCGAAAAATATGGACCAACCCAAAACACAGGGTACCAGGTCCGGAGCACGAACACACCCAAGAACACAACACATAACACAAGAACAATCCTGCACAAAACAAAGCGGGTTTACTAGCCTTAAAGAAGGAAGCCCATCAGGCAAACACAATTAGATACAGGTGCAACTAATAAGACAAAACAAACAGAAAATGGAAAAGGGATCGGTGGCGGCTAGTAGGCCTGTGACGACGACCGCCGAGCACCGCCTGAACAGGCAGGGGAGCCAACCTCGGCGGAAGTCGTGACATCTTGGCTGTGTGCTTAGGGTCGTTGTCCTGTTGGAAGGTGAACCTTCGCCCCAGTCTGAGGTCCTGAGTCCTCTGGAGCAGGTTTTCATCAAGGATCTCTCTGTAGTTTGCTCAGTTCATCTTTCCCTCAATCCTGACTAGTCTCCCAGTCCCTGCCGCTGAAAAACATCCCCACAGCATGATTCTGCCACCACCGTGCTTCACCTTAAGGATGGTGCCAGGTTTCATCCAGATGTGACGCTTGGCATTCAGGCCAAATAGTTCAATCTTGGTTTCGTCAGACCAGAGAATCTTGTTTCTCATGGTCTGAGAGTTCTCTAGGTGACTTTGGGCAAACTCCAATTGGGCTGTCATGTGCCTTTTACTGACGAGTGGCTTCTGTCTGGCCACTCTATCATAAAGACCTGATTGGTGGAGTGCTGCAGAAATGGATGTCCTTCTGGAAGGTTCTCCCATCTCCACAGAGGATCTCTGGAGCTCTCTCAGAATGACCATCAGGTTCTTGGTCACCTCCCTGACCAAGGCCCTTCTCCCCCAATTTCTCAATTTGGGACCTTCAATGCTGCAGACATTTTTTGGTACCCTTCCCCAGATCTGTGCCTCGACACAATTCTGTTTCAGAGCTCCACAGACAATTCCTTCAACCTCATGGCTTGGTTTTTGCTCTGACATGCACTGTTAACTGTGGGACCTTATATAGACAGGTGTGTGCCTTTCCAAATCATGTCCAATCATTTGATTTACCACAGTGGACTTCAATCAAGTTGTCGAAACATCCCAAAGATGATCAATGGAAACAGGATGCACCTGAGCTCAATTTCTAGTCTCATAGCAAAGACTCTGAATACTTATGTAAATCATTAAAAAAATATATAAAAATATTATCAATAAAAAATTAACAGATTTTGATTTGTCATTATGGGGTATTGTGTAGATTGATGAGGAAAAATATTAAATTAATCGTTTTTAGAATAAGGCTATAACGTAACAAAATGTGGAAAAAAGGAAGGGGTCTGAATACTTTCCAAATGTGTTGTGTCTACCAATTGGTGCCCTTCTTTTCAAGACATTGAAAAGCTCTCTGGTTTTGTGATTGAATCTGTGCTAGAAATGTACTACTGGACTGAGGGACCTTACATATAATTGTGTGTGTGGGGCTCAGAGATAGGGTAGTCATAAAACAATCTTGTTAACCTCTATTATTGAACACAGAGACACACTTATTATGTGATTTGTTTAGCAAATCTTTACACAGGAACTTATTTAGGCTTGCCATAACAAAGAGGGTGAATAGTTATATAACCAAGAGATTCTAGTTTTTTTTAAATGTATTATTTTTAAATATATATATATTCTCTTTGACATTATGGAATATTTTGTAAAGATAAATGACAAGTAAAAATCACAATGAAATTCATTTAAAACCCAATTTCTTACACACCAACATTTGACGAAATCCAAGGGGGTGAATACTTATGATAGGCACTGTATAGCCTTTATACGGTGCATAAATAATGTACATTTGGGGGGTGTATTGTGTGTGTCCTTCAGGCCTATATACAGGTACAGTAGTTCATTCCCATTGCATGTACAATTCCTTTTTAAATGATGCATATTTTTATGGAGAATTTTGTAAACGCTAGAGAACATTGAACCACTATTTGTATGGACTAAATTCATTTTAGATGATGCCAGTGGCTTAGAGGGTGTACATTATACTGTCACAATAGGGACGCAGGATTTTCTATCATGAAGGAAAGATTTGCCGTGGAGCAAATATGTAAAGTGGAATCTGGTCCAGCGGCTGTTTTAAATGCATTTTATTTCTTGCTTACATTATTATCCTTTCATTCAGCTCTGCAAAAATCTTAACTTGGAGCAAAGCATAGCCACCAGAAAACGTGCAAGCACCAACAGAAAGGCACAAATTATATGGTTAGGATACATTAAAAAAATAAAATAAA